>NC_133538.1:256784490-256901990 GCF_048544455.1 Silene latifolia
CCTGCTTGGCTGTATATGGATGTCTTTCATGACTTGTGACGAGGTAGGGTTTCCCTACTCAGTACTGCTAATTGATTGAGATTTTGATTGTTTTGTAATTATTGTTATCTGCTGATCATCGGAGTATGGGTGTTGGTGTGACGGTGTTGGTGTGGAGATGTTGTGGCAGCTGTGATGCTGTGTGTGTTGTGATTGTGGTGGAGTCACTTGCGGGAGTGGCTTCACACCCTAGTTCGCCCTCCGTGGAACCCGCCACGGGAGAGGATGTGCACATTAAGGGACAGGGATTGTCAGTCGCTCGTTGATGAGCTGGACTAGGTGGGATCGGCTGCGGTCACCCACTGGCGGCGAGGATTACCTGTTGCGATGGGTAATCTGGCAAGGCTACACACTTCGGTGTGTAGTCGGTTACTGTGTGAGATCGGGAGACTGGGTTTGGAGGATGATCAGCTTGTTACATTATTTCTTTGTTCTACTTTTGATTATTCAGTACTGACCCTGTGTCGTTTTGTGGTATCTGCGGTGATCCATTCGGGGATGGTGAGCAGTTGGCTTAACAGGTGCTGTTCTTGTGGCTGCTAGGATTGGAGGGATCGAGTCATCACGCTTTTGGTCTAGAGGTGTTGTAATACGAGTGTAATAGTTCTTATCATTATAGAAGGATGTGTACAGTTATGTTGTATAAAACACTTTAATGCATCATAAATGTTCTTTTATTGTCCTATTTGATCTACTTCCTTGGGAAACCGAGTTGGTGACACCCTCAGGCACGGGAATGGTCCTTAGTAAGACATTCTGGTGTACGGAGGTGTTACAAAATGGTATCAGAGCCGACGATTTTGGAACCTGAACCAATGAATCTAATGAATGTAGGGTGTCAATTAAAATGAACCTGGTGTATGTGCGTTGGGAGCCCCAGCCGATGCTAGATTTTGGGTGAGTAGGCGCCCTCATTTCAAAATCATGGCCCCATCGAACTTAAGCCAGACACGGGAAAAAGGGTAGCTAGTAAGAGTCGTTGATTGCTTAGTGATGGTTGTTGTGTGCGTCTATGTTTATGATAATGTGTGTCAAGGTGTGTGTGGAAAAGTTTAGAGTGGGTGATGGAATTGTTGCGATGTGCGACCAGAGGTAAGTCAATCAATTTGTCTGACGATGGTTCCGTTGTGCGTTGATTGCTGTCTTATAAATGTGGTTAAGGTGTGTATCTTGTGACTAGCGGAATCTGTGATGATGTGGTATAGGAGCTAAACCTTGCAGGTACAGTAATCAATCGCTAAGTATGTTTAAAGGTGTAATGTAATCGTCTCATAGCAAAGTGAGGAATGAAGGTAGAAATGATGATCGAATTGATAATGGATGTACAAAATTCGTGTTGATGTGTGTTTATGTGGTAGAATAAGCTCTAACAATGACGAGCCGATTGCACGGAACTCCGAACTATGTTATTTGTTTTGCAGGAGCAAAGAAAAGTTCAATTCCGTCTTCCTTCTTGAACACTCGACCGAGTAGGAATTTGTACTCGACCGAGTAGACGATACTCGGCCGAGTATGAAGGTGCTCGACCGAGTGTCTATTTTGGTGACAATTAAAATCGCTACTGTTTTTGAAAAATCGACCGAGCAAGGGGAATACTCGACCGAGTATTCGACACTCGGCCGAGTATGCCTAATACTCGACCGAGTACTGCTGTAGCGGGACTTACACGGGTTATACAAAAACCCTATTTTTGTCCCATTCTTTCTTATTTCCGCTTCCCATCTTCACATTTCCTTCTCTCTAAAACTCCATATTCCTCCTTCCTCAAGCTTTTTGGGTAAATTCTTGGTGTTCAACTTGTTGTTATTTGCCCCAAACAGTTTAAGGTTAGGTTTTAACCCAATTTCTTCCTTTGTTTTCAAGGTTATGGTATGATTTTATTATTTTCTCGAAATTTCTTAATGGGTAACTGAAATTGAGTCTTATTCATGTCATACTTTGGATCTAATTGTATATAAACCTTGATTATACCGTTATTTGAGCAATTTCTTGATTTCAGTTGGATTTTGAGTTCTAGGGTTTGCTAAAATCGATATACCTTGTCCTTTGTTTGATTATCATACTGTCTTAAGCCTCTTGATATTGGAAAAAGGTGTTTTTGAGTAAAGTAGTGGTGTTTGAGTAAAATACTTAGTGATTTGCTGAGAAAATTGCCTTAAAAGTTCGTCTCAAAATTTTCATACACGAAAAAAACAGTCCATCTTTTGTAAAGTTTTGGTGTGCCTGGAATCTTTGTTAAAGACTTGTCTTTTGCAGCATGGTGAAAACCAGAGGTCTACCCAACAAGAGGACCCGTCCTAACGTCCAACTTGAGACGGGTCAGTCAAGCGGTGGACCCATGGTTCCACCGGTGGAGGCATATCCATCGGTATTTTTCTCTGATTTTAAGCAGCGCAAGGCCTTTGTAGCCTTAATGAAACGTCCTTTCCGACCTACTCGGTGTGTGAACCCCGAGATTTTAGAGACCTTGGGGATTAGGGGAGATATAATTCATATGTTTGAGATTCTGGGAATGGAGGGGTTATATCACTTAAGGAAGAAGTCTTACCCCCATCTAACCTTAGAATTCCTGAACTCGTATGAGTATGATAAGAAAGAGAAGACCGTCTCCTTTCGCCTCATGAATGAGGATCGCGAGCTGACTTTGGATGAGTTTGCGGGCCATCTGGGTTTGGAGGAGGAGGGGACGGGATACCTGAGTGATGTTGTTAATAACAGTGGTGCTCCTCTTTACCTTCCTTTCTTGACTGGCCGACCTGTCCCTAGTGCTAGTGCTATGCTGATTAATGATGTGCAGCATGTTTCCCTTTGTATGTTCCTGAGGATGATGACTTGTTTGTTGTATGCGAGAGATGATTTGAGTAAGCTTAATTCTCACGAGGTAATGTTACTTATGTTTACCTTAACTTGCACCGTAGGAAGTCGGTTTATTATAGTGCTCCAGGGATAGTGTGCTCTAGTCTGGAGCGTATGGCACAGTCTGAGACCCGACACATTGCTTGCGGGGCCATAGTGACCCGCCTAGCTCAGCGACTGGCTGATTTTGAGGCCCCACCTCCTAAGGGGGATGAGTATGTGGAGATTGTTCCTACCATGGACGCCCGGTATTGGCGTCAGAATAGGTGGTTGAGGAAGTTGGATGACGGGTCTTATGTCTGGAGGGTGAGGGGATCTATGTGGATGGTACTTCCTGACCCTGCCCATCTCCCTGTTCTTGACCATTTGGCTGAGTGGGGACCATGTGCTATACCTAGGCCTGAGCCCCAGACCTATCTAATTGATCCTACCATTCTTTTGGACCTACCTGAGCCGGTCACCGTGCCTGAGGGACAGCAGCAGGCACCTCCCCCACCTCGAGAGCACCGTAGGGTTAGGCGATCTAGGAGACCGGTCGTGCACCCGAGCCCTCGTACTCCCCCCCGACTTCTACCCTTACCGCACTCGCCCCTACCCCCCACAGTGCACGACCCCAGGATGCAGCCGAGTGACTTGGCTGAGCGGATCTCCACTACTTTAGTGCTCCGCAACATGCATGAGATGGCCCATAACCAGAGCATAGGGACACAGCTAGCACAGCCTATTTGGTGGAGAGGACCGGGAGTGGACACGGGAGTCTTTCACAGCTACGGAGTTGATCCGGGTTACTGGAGGCCACCGGAGGAGACAGAGTTTGGCTGCCTCGCGGGACCATGAGGAGCTAACTACGGCAACCAGTTAGGAGAGGATTACTCAGCAGCAACAGGCTTTCCAGGAGCGGGTAGTTCAGGTACAGGTACTTCTGGTGAAGGTGGTGACGATAACATGGAGGAGGGTCCTGGTTTTTTTATCTTTTGTTGTTATATTGCTTGGATTAGTTTCTTTTGTGTTGAATTTATTTCTTTTGCGTTGGATGTTTATTTCTGGATTTATTACTTACTGTTGGATGACTGTACCCGGCCATAAGGCCGTTACTTATTTTAGCTTATCGTGTGGAGACGTATCGGATTTGGTTATGTTTGGTGTCATTGTAGAGAGTTTGGTTGCAGGCTAATTTGTGAATGCGTTATGTGATTTGCGTCTAAAGCTCTCTGCCTGTCGCAACTCGACCAAGTATAGACACTACTCGACCGAGTAGAGCTTACTCGGCCGAGTATACAAACATACTCGACCGAGTAGAGCTTACTCGACCGAGTAGACATTCATACTCGGCCGAGTATTACTGTTGCAGGGACCATGACGTTTGATGATTACGAACTGTAAGAGTTATGTGAATAATTGTATGATGGAGTGTGTGGGTGTCTTATAGGGTCGCTTAGCGTAATCCATTCTCTAAAAATAGGCTACGAACATGCTACAGGTATGTATGCGTTTGGATAAGTCATATTGCTATAGTTGAAATAAAGGAACTTAACTTGTTCAAGGTGTCGCATGAGTCTATATACGATAGTGAATATTAACGGAAAGTGTGGGTTGTCACGAGTCTTATATGTATAAATGTTCGGTTATTTAATGCAATCTTTTGTGGTGTTAATGTTTGGCTACAATTTTAACAAGTCCAACTGGATGAGAGAAACTGGTAGTCGGTATATGACTAAAACAACAAGCTAATGAATAAAACTGCTATCATTTGATGGCATCAACTTTAGATGTACATAGAATACTTAATTGTCGACACTTTTGTTACTATGGATCACATTTGGGTAATGTCGTAGGTTAAGTTTTGTAACATGCTTTAAAGTTAATTACAGTTGTGAGTAATGTCACAGTGGGATGGATGTGTTTATTCTGGGAACGGAAGGTAATTAGTTGTGAACTTCGGGGACGAAGTTCCTTTGAGAGGGGAAGAGTAATGTCGCAGAAACAAATGACGAAATTATGCCTGTAATACTTGAAATCACATGTATGTTATGTATCACATGTATGTTATATATCACATATATGTTATGTATGATAGTATTCGATATTGCATTCGTGTTTCATGTTATTGAAGTTACATTTACGTTTCTTTGAGTATTGCATTCGTGTTTCATGTTATTGAAGTTACATTTAAGTTTCTTTGAAGTTGTATCTATGTGATATTTTAAAAATTTTAAGTGATAGGAACGTGTATCAAACAACTCACTAGGGGCGTGTGTGACGTGTAGTTTTGTGGTCATGTATGGTTGCTGGTCATTGTGCTGCATTTACCAAGATGGTATACGAAAAACACGTGGTAGAGGATAAGAACATATTTCGCTGTGAGTCGATGAAAGTATTATTTTCCTGTATGTTTTATGCGTAATAGCTGTGGTAGTATGTTCGTGGTTTGAGTAATGTGGTGTGGCGGTAGTGTCAGGATGGTTTGAGTTCGTACGCCTTTAGGTAGGTGGATGGTGTCACAATGCGTAACTCTGAGGGGAGTGGCGTATGGGCTGAACTTCAGGGACGAAGTTCTTCTAAGGGGGGAAGACTGTAATACCCAGGATATTCAAGGACTTTGTTGATCGACCCGGTTGACCAAGACAGACAATAGGGATGAATGGGTGAGGGATCAGGCTTATAACATGAGCTTTATAGGATTGCTTACTCGACCTAGGAGAGGCTACTCGGCCGAGTATCACCTATACTCGACCGAGTAGAGCCTACTCGGCCGAGTACTCCAGTACTCGACCGAGTATGGCTGCTGTCGACGCGTTAATATAAAACGCAAGTTCACGAGATTCGTTTCATTTTCCATTTCTTTGACAGTTTCTCTTTCTCTAACCCTAGCCTACCTCCCTCTCCTATTACCCCATCTCTTCACACTCTAATGTATATAGCCTAAACCTCCACCATGGGAAGGACGGGACTCGCTTAGGAAGGATGGCGTGCGTGGTTGTCGTCTATGTCACCGTCGAGGCGTGTTGTTAGGTAAGTTTCTGCCTTGTGTCTCTTTTAGGTAGTTCATTGAGGTTAGTTGTGTAATAGGAAGTGGTTATCGTTGTAGGATGCGTATTGGAGTCCTGCTTGGCTGTATATGGATGTCTTTCATGGCTTGTGACGAGGTAGGGTTTCCCTACTCAGTACTGCTAATTGATTGAGATTGTGATTGTTTTGTAATTATTGTTATCTGCTGATCATCGGCGTATGGGTGTTGGTGTGACGGTGTTGGTGTGGAGATGTTGTGGCAGCTGTGATGCTGTGTGTGTTGTGATTGTGGTGGAGTCACTTGCGGGAGTGGCTTCACACCCTAGTTCGCCCTCCGTGGAACCCGCCACGGGAGGGGATGTGCACATTAAGGGACAGGGATTGTCAGTCGCTCGTTGATGAGCTGGACTAGGTGGGATCGGCTGAGGTCACCCACTGGCGGCGAGGATTACCTGTTGCGATGGGTAATCTGGCAGGGTACACACTTTGGTGTGTAGTCGGTTACTGTGTGAGATCGGGAGACTGGGTTTGGAGGATGATCAGCTAGTTACATTGTTTCTTTGTTCTACTTTTGATTATTCAGTACTGACCCCGTGTCGTTTTGTGGTATCTACGGTGATCCATTCAGGGATGGTCAGTAGTTGGCTTAGCAGGTGCTGTTCTTATGGCTGCTAGGATTGGAGGGATCGAGTCATCACGCTTTTGGTCTAGAGGTGTTGTAATACGAGTGTAGTAGTTCTTATCTTTATAGAAGGATGTGTACAGTTATGTTGTATAAAACACTTTAATGCATCATAAATGTTCTTTTATTGTCCTATTTGATCTACTTCCTCGGGAAACCGAGTTGGTGACACCCTCAGACACGGGAATGGTCCTTGGTAAGGCATTCTGGTGTACGGGGGTGTTACACTATTGATCTTATTTAATCGTCTAATCGGGTATGTTCTCTCAATATTGATTAGTAATTGCAATTATATTTATGTTTTTCGGTCATCATTGATTTTTAATTTGTTATAATAGGTGATTATGGGTTATCCTAAAATTAAAATCCGCGGAGGATTAAAACGGTGAGTTTTTCGACAATAATTATCTTGTAGACGTACAAACTGTGAATATTCATTGAGTATATAGCTATAAATTGTGAATATGTGAATATATGAATATGACACGAAAATGGCTTGAAGGGTGATGTCAATCAGTTGTATGAATTATTAAAAGTATGGTGAATATGTCTAGTATAAATTTTGAATATCAAACAATATGCAGATTTGAATAAAAATGGTGTGATTATGTGTGAAACCTTATGTGAATAAAGTACCATTGCTGATTATGATAGTTATTTAGTGAAAATATGACACATTCTTGTTGTGAATATGGAACAACTGTGAATATGATTGATATATTGAGCGAATAATGTTAAATAGGTTAGCAAGCTATGTGACAATGAGAGTTTTATGACGTGAATGTGACAAATATAAGTTTTGAATATCGCACAAACTGTAAATATGAATGATATCAGGTGTGAATATGTCATGAACGCATTGTGAATTAGGCGATTTATGTGGCTATGATAGTTTTTTATCGTGAATATGACATACATATTATGTGACTATGGCTGTGATTGTTATGTAGTATGAATATCACGCACATATGGTCTGAATCTTGGACATTTGCAAATATGAGAACAATTTGCTAGTGAATACAACAACTGCATATTGTGAATATGTCTATTTGTTCTATGAATATGACAGTTAGATAGTGTGAATATGAGATTAATAAGCTTGTGAATACAACAACTTTATGGCGTGAATATGTATAATTGTTTTATGATTTTTGACACAGTGTTGGTACCAGAAACAACGATAGCGATGAAGAATGTAGAACTAAAAATGTTCGAAGCAAAACATGGGAAGATCCGATTTTGAATAAGAAACCTAATAATACCGATGATGTATTAGGAGATGATGAAGTTGATACGAGCTTGACTATTGAAGATATGTCAGAAGATGAATATGAAGATGAAGAGGGAGATGAAAATAAGGACGAAGATTGTGACGGTGAAGGCGATAGTAGTAATGATGAGGAGGAAGGTGAGAGTGAAAGTGGGGAGGAGGGCAATAGCGTTTATGAGAGTGAAGGTGAGGAGGAGGACGATGGCGTTGATGAGAGTAAGGGTGAGGAGGAGGGCGATGGCGTTGATGAGAATGAAGATGCAACTTCAAAAGAAATTGTTGTCAGCAATAAAACTCCGGCCAGGCGTAGTAAAAGTCATGCAAAACGAGGAATTCCGATGGAAATAGGCTCTAGCGAGGTAAATGTGTTTCCTAAGTCTCTTAGAACAAGAGTTTGCATAGCTAAGTTTCAGAATTTTATCAAAAGATTAAGTCCTGAGCAAAGAGAAGCTGTAAATGAAATTGGTGTTGGGTGTCTTCTAGAATTGGATATTACACAAATTTGTGGGGATCTGGGAATTTGGTTAGTGCAAAACATTAATCCTTATTCTTTAACATTAACATTGGCGCCTAATTCGTCATTTCTCATTACCGAAGTTGATGTTTATCTAGCACTGAAATTACCATGTGGTCCAAAATATGTTGAGGAAGTTAAAGATAGAGGTAATGACGAGGTTGTCGAAGAAGCAATCATAAATTGGAAGAAACGTTGGGGTGTAAGAAAAGGTGTGACGGCTCCTGTTACAACTACGATGCCCGACAAAATTTTAACTCATGGGCACGGTGACGACTTCAAAGTCGATTTTGTTATATATACTATCTCTAATCTACTTTATGCGCACCAAGCAAGACATTGTAACCACAAGCTACTAATGGCGCTTTTAGAACCATCACAAATCTGCAACATTAATTGGTGTGAATATGTGATTCGAGCGTTGGTTAAAGCTGTAAAAGAATTTAGAAAGAATCCATCAGGATTCTTCTGTGGACCTCTCATCGTAGTTCTGGTAAGTTGGTTGTCGATAAGATCTTATATTTTCTGAATTTTTTAGTTACTCTATTTAGATAGAGTTAAGTTTGAAAGCAGCACCGTCGAAAGAAAATTCCCTATTTTGTTGGGTTGGGACGATAAGAAGGTCACAGAAAGGAAGAATAACGAGTTAAGAGCAGGTGGTTATGGACAAGGTTGCGTGGTGCCTCTTATGAATTTGATTAAGTTATACCAGTTAGGGTGTGTTCCTCAACAAGACTTTTTTAGACTGAAACAAATTCTGATGAACCTCCCAAGACTTCACAACCAGAGAGAAGGTGGCCCAAGTGTAGATATTGATGCAATACCCCGAAGTACTGATATTGGTGAACGTAGAGGGCAAGGTGACCAGGGGACGAGTTCATCACAAATAAATGATGAGAAGAAGGTAACACTTGTTTTATATTTAAAAGTAGATAGTATATCCGTTGATTCTCTGAATGTGTTGATCATATGTATTAGCGATATGTTATTTCAAAACTATGAAAGTGTTTGATTAATTGATTGAATATGACAGTTCAATTGAGGAAATATAGTAGTCTATCAAATGATTAATGTGAATTAATAATTATGAATATGTTAATTCTATACTATGAATATGGTAGTCCTTTATGAATATTATTTCTGCAATATGAATATGTCAGTTTTAGTAACTGATACTTTCTTTAATATGTAGGTTTACATTGAAAGTGTGTTGGCTGTGAACAAAAAATATCTACAAGTCTTCTAGAGTGGAATAAAGTGATGAACAAGGCGTCAAAGTTCTTTCCCAGCAGTAAGTTTTTTCAACAAATACCCGAACTTGTCGTTCATATGGGTGATGACAGTTCTCATTCTCCAAAAGAGAAATCAGGTCAAGTAAGTGGGGAGGATACAAATGATGATCATCTACGACTTAACAGTGAAGAAGACGAAATATTTGAGTCAGATGAATTTATGGAAGTCTTTCAAGTTATTGAAAGGCTCGGAAGGAAGAAAAAGACCGATAGGGTGGTTGACCCTATGATGCCTAGTTTTAGTTTAGGAATCAGTAGTGACCTAAACAATGAAGATTCTGGTGAACAAAATAATGAAGCTGGTGATGAACAACTGGAAACTAATTCTTGCACATACATTGAACCAGAAGCTGATTCTTGCATCAATAAAACTGAATCTAAAATGCAAATGGTTCTTTGGTCTTGGCAGCAAAAAAAACCTTGAGTCTGCATTGCGGTCACCATATTGCTTACGATGTGTAGACCCACAAAAGGATTTGAGTAGTTTGAAAAGGAGCGTTGTGAATTATGTTATTCACAATGGTGATGAAAATGAGTAAGTTTTCGCAAAATTTGACTTGCGCCTAATATTGAGTTTATAAGGTTATCCAGATCAGATGACTAGTATTTATTGTCATTTTCGAATTTGAAGGGAGATGTACTGTGATAATCATTTATCTTGTACAAGAAAAGGTTTATATTCATTGGTAGGAGGTCAACATGTTTGCAGCTCTGTTTTGAGTGTGTGGTGCCGCTTACTAATTTTGGAGGAAAAGAATTGCTCACAAAGTTCACCCAAACAATTCTTCTTCTCTCCTACATGTCATGTAAGATATCGTAATTAATTGTTTTTATTTAATATAATTCCTTCAGTGATATTATACGTTTTGAATGAATCTTGTTTCTACATGTTGGCATTTGTTGGTTGCCAGGCCTTACTGAAAAACGTGGCAATTTCGAAAGGTAAAAAAGGATGTAATGTTGAGGCATTTTATAAAGCCGTTAGGAGTGAGCTTCAGGCTAGTGAAGAACCAGACATAACTCAAAATGGATATGGTGTGTTGTAATTCTGTTGATGAATACATAATATCTTTCTTGTGAATATGTTTATTCGCAGCTATGAATATGGTTTATGTCGTCTTTTTTTTTGTAGGTTTTCTTTGTTATACATGATTATGGCCATTATTATGTTCTTTGTATTCATTTCAAGAAGCATGCTATCCATATCTTAGACGATCAAGAACTTCCAGATGGAGTTGACATGAGAAAACAATATGGCAACATAGCTGAAACAATCGTAAGCATTTGTTTCCGTTAAAGTGACATTATTTTATATAACTTATATTCCAATTAACGTTTAACATGTTCGTGTTTCATAGAGGGATTCATTTGTATCTTTCATGGCCGAGACAAAGGATGCAAGGGCTGTTGATACTAATGATTTCGTGATGCACGTGGTAAATATGCCTTGGAAAAATTCACAAAAAAATGATGATTGCGGCGTATATTTTATGCGGCACATGGAGACATACTTTGGGTACACCGATAATTGGGAAAGTGGATTTAAGAATAATACTGTGAGTTTATATTACTTACTTTAAGGTTTTTTTTTTTTTAATAATTTTTTACCTAATATTGAATGAATTTATGGAATGAAGGATCGTATATTGAAGAATCTACGAAGTTGGTATTGTGCATCAATAATTCTAAATAAAGCAAATAGAAGGAGGATGATGATTGAAGAGAAGAGCATTGCTTTACATCGTGCTACTCCTCGTATTTGAATATGGAAGAGAAGACAAATGAAGTCAATGCTGGTGGTTCTTGGTTTTTTATTGTTAAAACGGCCATTATGTCGAGGACAAATGCAACTTAAATATTATTCGTATTTTTTGGAACAGTGTTTTTCCATGGCTATCTAATTTGTAATGTATAAAAGGAATTAGGTTAATGACAATCTTTGTTTTCATGGTTCACTTAACAAGATGTTGAACGAATTTGCCGACAATATCAGTACTTATGAATATGTTCGTATGTTAGAGTGAATATGACAGAAATTCCAACTATACCTGAGAGTAGACATAAATATTGTTGAACATTTCAGAAAATTGATAGATTTTCTTCAATAAGATGAGTATGAAAACGTCACATTCATGAAAATTACTATGTCTAACTCAAGAAAATACAAAAGTGTGCACATCAATGATAACGACATGTAAACTCAATACGACAATGGAAAAACACAAAATATATGCTACATAGAATTCTAGATGCAAAACTTCCTAAGGATTTAAACTCTATTGCTGCTGTAGAAGTATTCATGTTGAAGGTTCGTAAAACTCTTGGATGTTGAGGCCGAATTTGGAGTTTGGGTAAAGCAGTTGAATCGTTGTCCAGTTGAACATGCGGTTTGGACGTAAGACTCCGTAGGAGTATTCATCAATGGCACCCTTAGATATTGACCATTTATTGGAATTGGTATCAATAGAGGACCGCCATTAGGTGGATGCACAAGATAACCATCCCAACTACATTGTTGACATCACTCTACAAAATCACCAACAAAACACGATTCAGAACTATATTTGGTACCATAACGGATAAATAGCATATTCACAATGAAATAAATTGGTATTCACAATGGTAATTAAAACATTCACATAGTCGTATAACAGCTGCACTCGCTAACAATGAACAATTACCTGAACTGAAGCTTCTGCAATGTTTCTTGTATGATTAACAACTCGAAAACTCTTAGCTTTTCGTCCTCTCACAATGTTGTTTATTTTCTCAATCGTCGATTTCCGCCTTTTATTTTTTTGACCTGGGTTTCTCGACTTCAGAGGATTTTGGATGCTCACAACATTACCTTCATCACCATGCATAGGATCATATTCTTGACTTATGATACAACCTATTTCATCATCTATAAGTTGTTTTGTTTTCTAATATGCTTCTTCCAAATATTGTCTACTCCGGCTATTACAATGTGAGGCAGAAATTAGTTCGTTGAACTTCCTTGTCATTTGAGTTCTCCACATGTAAGTTGAAATATTGTCCTTTCGTGGCAAGTGGCTGATGCGTGCATTTTATATAGGCATTTCGTACTTCATTTGCACGCATTCCTATGCTTGATTCAGATACGTAACGAAGAAATGGCGGCCATTTGAAGTTCAGTGCGCAAAGCAGGAAATTACGCGCTGAAGCTCTCGATCGAGAGCTCTGTAATATATACATTTCGATCGACCTCTTTACATTTCGAATGACCAGCTACTCTTTTGGATCGACCACCTTGAGCCCTTAATGTGTTCGATCGAGGTCATTATCATTCGATCGAGAACTTTCGCTGAGGAAACATCTCGATCGAACAACTTTATGTTGTTCGATCGAGCTAATTGAGTCGGACACAACTTATTTTATGTCGAGACTATCTTATATTTAGTTTTATCTTATAATAAATATCTCTTCTACTATATAAGAGATAATTAGGTTAGAATAAGGGGGGACTTCTTCCATCACTTTTCCTTATCATTCAACCTCATATCACGTTACTTTGTTCTGCTCTTTTTCCCGGATCTCTTAATCTGTAATTCTTCCTTTTACTCTTTCTCTTTCTTTTACTCTCTCCTTAATTTGTGATGTTTATTATTCCTATATTCTTTCGCTCTTGTTCTATCACTATTATGACTAGCTAATTTAATTGCTAGGATTTAGGGGTTCGATGAACTGTTGTTAGCTGCTAATTAGGTTTACAGATCTTTCGTTGTTATCATGTTTATGTTGTTAATCACTGCAATTAACTGTAACTAGCTACTTGAATCGATGCATTTAGCTTAACTAATCTTTGTAAGCCTTAACCTAGACCGGAAGGTTGGAAGGGGTGAGACCCGCAGTGAACAATAGGATGCTTTAATGAGGGCGGAAGCTAAGCTAATAGTTTTTTAGGGCGAATTGAGACCGGAAGGAGATATTCGTTGCCCTTTAGACTGATACAATTGATCGATCTGTGACCTTAGCTGCAATTATCTGACATTCATTGACGACCCGACAATCCTAGTTCTCTTCCTCTAATGTTAATCTCTCTTACTCTTTTCTCACTTTAATCTCCTTTAGTTTTAGTTCAAACAACTTTAGCCCTCAACTGTGACCTTAGACAGACCGAATAGACAAGTAGATAGTGACCGCCTCCTTGTGGAGATCGACCCTACTTACCACTGACTTCTGTTAGTAGTACTTAGGTATTTGTTTTTGGTACATAACGACCGTATCAAATTTTGGCGCCGTTGCCGGGGAGGCAACTATTTTATTTACTTGTTCATTTTTGTTTGTCTTTAGCCCCAAGGAATTTATTCCCTGAGGCACTTCTTATCTTTTTCCTTGAGTGTTGTTTTGATAGGTCCTACAGGTCCTACCTAGACAATTCTAGGTAAAAGATCGTCAAAGGGAAGGTTTGAGTACCTTTGATCTTCCACCTATGTTCCATTCTATGGCGCAGCAGGTGGTTTACTGTGAGAGATGTGGTACTTCTGGGCACAATGCCGCTAATTGCTAGGCGGGGAACGATGAGGTCTATGTGTTTAAGCAGTATAGACAAGACACTCATTCCTTTGCATATGTGCCACCATATCTGCTTCAGCAACGAGGCTATCAAAAGTCTCCATTCGTCTGGCCACCGCAACAACAAGCTCCTCCTCCTGATAAACAGAAAGAAGAGATTGCTGAACTGAAATCTTTGGTGAAGGCGCTTGCACTCCAATTACAGGAACGTGATAGATTTAATGACACTCAAATCTATGAGCTTGAGTCTCAAATAGCTCAGTTAGCTGCTGAGACGAACTTTAGGCACACAGAGAGTGGTCTTTCCCATGAAGGACCCGAGTTGCCTATCGATACTAATGATTTGTATGACTCGGAATACGAAGATCTATCTAAAGACGACGCAATACTTGAAGATTTCTGCAGTGTACAGCAACAAATGCTCGATCGAACTGATTACAGTGTTCGATCGAGTGATATGCCTGAGGAAGTGTTCGATCGAACAGAAAATACCACTCGATCGAACAACTGTTATGAGGGAATTCTCGATCGAGCAGATTCTTTTGTTCGATCGAGTGATATTCAAGAGGAGAGCTTTCGATTGATTACTATCTTTACTCGATCGACCACTTTGGCCGCGGAAAGCAATGAAATGTCATCTTGGTTCGTTTTGGATGACGATTTTGATGAAGACAATGGTTACGGTGAATCCCCCATTTTCAAAGCCGAGCTGGATGCCTTGGAGGCTGCGATTTACGGGATAGAACCCACGAAGGAGGGGAATGATAAGATAGCTAAGTCAATGAATGTTCCTAGCACGGAAGAGGTAATATACTCTTTGGTTAAAGATTCCGTTATTGAGAGCAACCAACCCGAGGTAGTAAATGATAATTTCATTATTGTTAGTATTAATAGTACACTATTTCATATGACTTCTATTTTTTCTTTTGATGCTCTACCCCCTCTCGGTTGGGCCAATAATTTAACAACTCTTCACCATACTTGTCATCGAAAGTTCGTTAAACTGAAATGGTGCCTTAGATTACTCTTAATTGCTCCTGAGCTCCTTTATTTTCCACCAACGGTCAATTCGAGCTTTTATATTCCGCCCGTATCTGGAGGGCAGAATTATTTCGTGGACAAATTTGGGAGCTGTCATAGGAAATTTGTTAGGCTTAAACGGTGGTACATTTCAATTTCCTATATCATTATTCTATTATGGTCCTACTTACAGTTTTGTGTAGCACATGCGTAACTATTTGATCGGTTACTGCGTGCTTTGAGTTGTTTTGACCAGGCTAAATTAGAATGGCTGGATGAAGAAAAGAAGGTCGAGCTGGGACCTGTCTGAAACTAGCGCTACCCAGGAAGCAACCCGGAGTTTTAATTTTTAGTTGCTTTTCAAACATTTTAGTTGTGTGTGTAATTATTGGTTTTTAAACCATAGACTGGAATAGTTAAGCTTGTTTTGTTAGTTTCGCGGGTTGTTTATTGCGTCTTTGCAGGAATCTCTTGTGGATGGCTCGATCGAGTACTTTATATACTCGATCGAATCCTTTTGCTGCTGATTTCACTCGATCAGATACATCTTCTTCTCGATCGAGTGCCTGCCAAAGAAGATCTTTCGATCAAGAGCCCTACTTCCTCGATCGAACTGCTTAGGTGCCCCGTTCACTCGATCGATCAGTGTTTCATTTCGATCTAGTTCTTTTGACTTGGATTCGCTTCCTATGATGCTGTTACGGAGCTATTAGCGACCTCCCACGTTGCTGGCTGGTTTGGGGAGGCCCCTACTTCGTGTTATCTTGTAAGTTTTCCCCATTTTCACTCTCTCCTTTTTAGTTTTCATTTCCTTTCCTTATTTTTGAGTACAATGGGGGCATTGTACGGTTTGGTTTGGGGAGGTTATGCATCCATATCCGTGTCTGCATTTATGTTTTTATTGCATTTCTGTTATCATGTTTAATTTCTGTATGCATTGTTGTTTATTTTTATAAAATTCAAAAATCTCATAAAAATAGAAAAATTTCAAAAAATTTCACGTTTATTTTTGCATATAGGTCGAGTCGGAACGGTAGTTTTCGATGATGAAATTGCACTATAATTTGTCCTTTTGCTTAAGCCTTGCATAAACTATTATCTTTTAACTTTGTCTTGTTGCATATCTACGAGTTAATGTTTAATTTAACTGAACAAGTAGACTTGACCTAAGATTTTGGCAAACTACTTATATATTCTAAGATTTAGAGCCTTATAAACTGGTGTCATTTATGACCCGTTTCATGTAGGATTGTGAGTAGTATACTCCTTGCATAACATGTTCATCACTTTTGCACATTTATGAAATTCGATTGCTTGTCACTTGCATACATTCGGGTTTGTGGTCGGTGTCATATGCAGGGAGGTGCTTACAATTTCCCTTTCTTTAATTTTCACCCATTTAGATCCACATTAGCCAAATATAGCCTTTTTGACCCATTAGCTACACCCAAATTTAGCATGCCAGTCAAGCTAGTTTAGTGTAATGCTTGTGGTATATCATTCATTGATGCGAGTTTGGCTCATTCATTATTCCTTTTTTGTACGGAGTTGGTAAAAAAAAAAGAAAATGGAAAGAAAATGAGAAAAGAAATGTGGAAAAAGAAAAAAAAAATGAAAAAAAATGAACAAAAATGAAAAAAAAAGAAAAAAAAAGAAGAAAGACGTGAAAACAGAAGAAGGAAGAAGGAAAATAATTATAGAATCTCTCCTCAAGGATTGTACCAAGGAAATCCTTCTAATACAAATATTAATTTGAATACTAGAATTAATATTTGTTCCCTTAAAATTACTAATATTATAGGTATACTACTTCTAGTACTAAGAGAATAATATTAGAGATTTTATGTGAGTTTTATGATTTTGTTCAACAACAAAACTTAGAGAGATAAGCTAATTCAAGTGAATGAATTATTAGAATGAATTAGTGTAAAAATAAGAAGAGAAAACTCTTCTCTTCTCTAGGGTGGCCGGATAGGTGAAGGGGGGAAGAGTGCCCAATAGCTTTTGTTGTTACACTTCACAAGAGTGTAGGTATGATACTCTATATTTAGTAGGTAATGATTATGTTACCCACTAACTAAAATAATCAATGCACAAATCCTCCATCCTCTTCCATTTACACGGTTTACATATGTAAAATGGATCCATTTTAACTTTGTCAATTTGTTAATTTGTATTGTGTGACATATTGGACATGTTACTAGACATGTTGTTTAAATAATGCATTTTTAACAAATTAAAAATCATTATATAAACAAAATAAATCACATACAAAAATTAACTTGTAATTCACAATTACTATTACTTAAAATGGGTCATATAATTATAAGTCACAACTACTTGTATTTATAATAATCAATTCATTCTTATTTCAATTGTTTCATAAACAATAAATAAACCTTAAGTAATAAAACAATTTAATTACTTAGAACGAGTCTTATTTAATCGAATTACAATAAGATACGTATAATTACTCACAAAATCATTTGTTCAATTTTAAGGAATTAATTAACTTGTATCGTCATACAATTAATTAATTAGTCAATTAAGAATGTTTCCTTAGAGGTATGACCTTAAGGGATCAACTGATCACCACCGTCGCACGACAGTAATGTCAAACTCTAGTCAGCCAATCATTACCGATTAATGTGGATCAGTTGACAATAAAATGTTACATTTCCTTATGTATTCTTAATATGAGATTTAAACATGTGATCGCATTATTGTCGAGGACACATACTCCAACAATCTCCCACTTGTCCACGACAAGTGTGCGTCACCAATTCTCTTGTCCTATTACAATCTCCCACTCAATGCAAGGTGTCTTGCATGTCGTACTTGCATTTGATCACATCAAGAGTGGTTTCCTCGATCTGAAGAATAACTGTCTGACCGGAATTATCTACCATAGATACCTTCTGAGCGTGGCCACGCATTTCCAGTTCATTACTCCTCGAGTGGCCTTGAGATATAAGATAATCCTAACGGGGATGGACAATTCCTATTACACTCTTCCCTTCGATTAGCCACAGCTCATCATGACCCAAAACATTCCCATTAGACCCCAATTACGAAGGTCGCCGAACATAAATCAAAGTCACTCTGAAACTGTGCCATCTTAGGCGAACAGTCATTAGTCAAAGAATTGACTCATAAGAATACCATAGTAGCTCTTGCCACGATCAGGCTATAAAAATTGCCAGAACTCTATAAGCGGTCATAGGTCTGACATAGTGTCCCTCACAGGCTGCCTATGTGATCGACTAGTCATCTCTCATGACTCCATGGCACTTGAACTTGCCATCAATCGCATCACACTCTAGTTGCTTCGAGATGTCACCTCATGTAAGTAACTAGGGACAAATACTATGTTAATCCAGTTCACTTTAATGGGGTTCAAAATTGTCCCAACAATCCCATTTGGATGTAACAAGGTATAAGATGTGTTAATAATAACTCAAAATAATAAATGTGATTATCACACACGAGTAGTCAATACCATGTTGCTACTCCATGTCTTATAATCATTAGTGCACTTACGCACTTGTATAACGCAATAAAAGTTTAGTTTGTGAACATACCAAGTGTCCACATGTTCAAACTTTTCCGAATTGCGATTTCCTTCAACTTCATGTTATCCCTTATAGCATGAATTTTTACTAAGTACATGTCTAGAATTCATACTAGACATAGGTTCTTAAGCTTAAAAGAAGCTATTAGTGTTATCACATAACTTGTGATGTGGGTTTCGGTAGACAACACTACTTATAGTTTTAACGTCCACCACTTAATCACAACGCACTTAGTTTCATTTCGTAGAAACTTGCAATGGATGACAATAGAATACTCTTTTCTAGTCTTGTACTCCTTATGTCAATAATCTGCCTGGGATTTTCACAAATCCAAATGAGTTTGGAAACTTGAGTTTGTGTAACTTCTTAACACACAACTTATTTCTCTTCCAAACTATAGAACAGATCATTAGTTCTCCTAGAGAATTCATGACGGATCCTTAAGGCTTACCAACAACTCTCATATGGGTAGACTTGTTATCGACTTATCATGCTCCAAGCATTTAATCCATATAGGACATATGCATAATGATGTACATAATTATACTAATGACGGAAACATTAGTAATTATATTCATGTAGACAACAGTTCTTAGGTTCATGTGAATAATCATAACACTATGATAATTCAAACTTCATCAACATGAACACCCTACTTAACTGGTTGATTTTAGAAGGATCATTATTATTATAAGATACCCATCTACGTGCCAGTCCAACATCCCATGTTATAATAGATATGCATAATGTCTAATTTTATCCAGAATTGAAAACCTATTTGCACGTCATTTTCAAATGAGTAATAAGTTATACAATTCATGAAGGATGATTGCTCCCACTAAACTTCATGTCTAAACATGACAGTCTCTTGCTCCCACTCAAGTCCATGTATACACATGTTTCTCCATGGAAACATTACATAATGGAATGTTCGTTGCTTCTCTAAGTATTAATCAAAACCATATATGTCATTTACATATCACTTTCAAAATACCCATTTAGGAAGTGGCTTTGATACTTTACTTACTTTCATAATGAATAGCAATGTTTTGAATCCTTAGCTTAGTTAACAATTAACTTAGTTCTGTAGACATCGACATACCACTCTATGCAACTCTTAATCAAAATCTTCTATTCACTTTGGATTGGTCTCAACAATCCCAAATAAATCCATTTAATTGCATAGATATCATTTTAGTTTCATAGGGCTCTTAAGTAAAATGTCGAATTTTAAGATCTCTTGTAACTTCATAGATCATGATCTAAATTTCAAAGGCACGCCTTCTTTTGGTGTCCACACGTAGGTTCCTTAAGAACATCTTCTTTTGGTCTCCTCGCGTAGTATCCTCAAGAACATCTTCTTTTGGTGTCATCACGTAGTATCCTCAAGAACATCTTCTTTTGGTGTCCTTACGTGGTATCCTCAAGAACATCTTCTTTTGTTGTCCTCACGTGGTATTACGTAGTTTCCTTAAAAACATCTTCTTTTTATGTCCTCACATCTCACGTAGTATCTACCTTCTCAAGGCTTGTGGCTAAATTATTCCCACTCTATCTTTAGAAAAATACCATTTTTCTCCAAATATAGCTTTTGAGCCACAAATAATGATTGTTAAAAAATATCACATATTTTTAAGTAATAGTGATTTAATCGAGAGATATTAAAAGGATGACTTTGACAAGACGATTTAGATAGGCGAATCAAATGAGGTTTGTAATGTTCCCTTATATGAGTTCAACAACTCAATCTTGACTTCATAATTGATCTTACAAAGTAAGTTGTGACATTTAGTCACTATGACATAAGGAGAATCGAATTCATAGCTTATGGACATATAATGACGCGATCATTATAATTTGTCTAAATAATCAATTTAAGTCGATAATCTTATGTTTCTAGATGCAAGTAATTTATTAAGATATTTTACAACAACTAATACGATAAAGTAAGTGACTTGGGTTGCAAACCAAGTCACCAAAATCCAAAATACAACCATTGTTTGATGAAATAGCAAATTCCCAAGTCGAACGAGGAAATTGAAAATAGTTCTAAAATTCCAAAATACAACACAAAATAAAAACAAAATAAAGCCAAGCTCCCATTGATCTAGCACTATGGGCGGCTACATCTAGCTTCCCTCAAGATCTTATAGGCTTGCTTTTCTTTGCCCTTGTCCTTGCTCGGATGCCCTAATTACAATAAAGAGGAAATTATCACATCTTGTATCACAATAGCAAAGTTGAGATCGAAACATAAAAAGATAGGGATAATTAAATTACCTACTGGAATAACCTTTCCAGCTTTGATGTCACCTAGGTACTTAGGACAATTCCAATGCCCAATGCCATTACAATAGTGGCATTTGTCCCCGGACGAGGCACCCTTTTTGGGCTTTGAGGAGCTAGCTTCACAAGCCTTTCCCTTGTTCTTAAAGGGGGTTTGCTTCTTACCCTTTATGCCACTTTTCTTGAATTTTCCCTTGCTCTTTTGATTGATGTTGAGCACATCCTTGGTGGTACTAGCATTTACCCCCATATCCCTCTCGGCTTGCACAAGCATTTTGTGCAATTCATCATGGGAAACTTTCAAGTTTTGCATATTAAAATTCACCCGGAATTGAACATATGCTTTAACCTTGTTCAAGGAATGAAGAATTCGATCAATGATGAGTTCTTCGGGAATGTCTACCTTTTGCATTTTCAAGGTCTCAACATGCTCCATCAACTTGAGCACGTAAGGGCTAACCTTTTGGCCTTCCTTAATGTTGAGATCGAAGAATGCGGATGCCGCTTCATATTGAATGATCCTAGGAGCTTGTGAAAACATGGTCACAAGCTTCGTATAGATCTCATAGACGGTGCTAATCTTTATAGCACTCCTTTGGAGTTCGGCCTCCATTGAAACGATCAACACATTTTTGATCGCGGCCGACTCCTTTTGGTAACTATCATAGGCTTGCCTAGCGGCGGGAGTAGACCTAGCGGTCGGTGCGGCGGGAGAGGCCTCGGTGAGGTAACGAATCATATCGTCACCCTCCGCGGCCAAGCAAAGTTGGGCGTCCCAATCGGCGAAGTTAGACCCATTCTTTTCTATTTTACAACGATCCATGAAGGATCGGAGCCATGAAACATTGGTGAGAGTGTTCTAGCTAGTGGATGCGTTTGAATTTGGAGTTGCCATTGCAAATGAGAAAACAAATTTGACTACAAAATAAAGAGAAGGAATTAATTAACATCTATTGTTTTAATACTTGTTAACATTTTAAACAAGTTATAAGCATTTATATAGTGACCTCTACCCAACTATTATAAATGATTCCGAGATCCAAATTCATATTAACTCGGGCACGGTGAGCCGATCATCCCTTATCAATTTAACTCGGTGGATTAACCTTTTAATCGATTCTACTTCTAGAACTCTCGGTCGATAAAATTACTCTAATATTTATCTTTAGCCCGGAACACATGCAACTACGGTCACGAATACTTCCGTTGAGCTCAATTCAAATTTCGATGTAATAACATTTTATCACCCACTTACCCAACGTAACAAGGTTTGTATTACGGTGAAGCCGGCTTAACACCCTTATGAAATTGGGGCTCATGGTTCTACTATTTTGTAAGGCTAATTCTCAATTATTTTAGCGAGAGGTCATGTCAATTTATTATCTATCACGTTTTAAGTGAACTAAAGCGGTGAACTACGATAATTATAATTAACACGGTCGATGACTCTATAAATGATATGCATGTGTAGTTATGGCGATTTGGCTATACATGCAAACATATAAAACAAATGCAAAGCACAAAGATAAAATCCTAGTATGGCCTTCCTAAAATAGTAAATCAAATAAACTATTTACAAATTCGGAAACCAACTCCTTTGGTCCCTTGAACTTCATATGGCACGCTCTTCAAGGTAACACCGTCTTTGTCGGACCACCTTCTCAAATTGCACCGTCTTCAAGGAACTCCGGAATAAATAAATTACATAGCTTTTCTACTTTATACAATATAAAATAAAAACAAAACTATATAAAATAAAAGTGATACGAGATCACAATAATTACAACCGAATCGATATCCCCATTCATTTCGGGAAATACCAATAAAAAACTAAGGCCATACTAAGTACAAATTACATAATTTAAAAATTATATAAAATAAAAATATGACAATCATACTAAAATGCAGCATTAATATATGTATGAAATATGCCATGTGAAATGCCAAATCGCCCTATTTAAGCTAATATCGTATATAGTTCCGGTTTTATGGATTAGTGTGACCATTATACTTTTAAAGTCACACAATATTACATAAATCAAATCTATGTTCAAGTTAATTACCCTAACCTTCTTAGGACTTAAAATTTAGTCTTCACTAAACATTTTACAATAATTCAACTTGATATTACACAATTGCTCTTTAATCACTATTATTCAAAATAATAAGGAAATAATTCCCAATTAGTTATAAAAATTCGAAAAATTCAAAATTATAATTTTGTATATTCTGGAAAATTTCCAACATCCCATAATTTCAATAAAAAATTGCCTTTTAATTTATCTTAACTTATTTCACAAATATATTTCATAAAACATAATTTTAACCCATTAATTCCAAATTAATTATAAAAAGATGCAATAAATAAAAATAAAAATTTTGAAAAATTCTTAACAAGTTTCTAGAACTTGGAAATGGCAAAATTTTAAGCTCAAAATTCGAATTTTTAATTATGACTATTAAAGTTGCTTTTTATCAGTTTATATCTCATAAAAATTAATAACTATCCAAATTAAACGAAATTTGACATGCAACTTTAGATCTTATGTTCATATCATATAAACAACATAGGGAAAAATTTTCAAGTCATAAAATTTAATTTAGCTATTTTTGGCTAAAATAGTTACTATTTATTCGATTTTAACATCTAAAAATCATAAATCATGCAAAATTAAATAATTTGATCTAACAATTTACATACAGTGTGTAAATATTGCATGTGACATTATACTAAATTTTCATGGGCAGGACCAAAGTCTAAACATTTTTAACGTAAATACCTCCATTTAATCGACTTTTAACTTGTAAAAATCATATATCATGCTATATAAAACCATTTTATATGAAAATTTACATACAACTTGTAAAATATGCATGTGAGGTCGTGTAAAAAATTCAAGGTCAGAATCATAGTCTAACTATTTTTAGCATTTTTAATGTCATTTTATTCAATAAAATGTAACAAAATACTAACAAATATATTAGAGAGTAATAAAAATGCCATAAATCATCAAAATGACCTAACAAATTTAGGACCAAAATTTTTATTATGCAAAATTTTCGTGGCATTTATCTTCATAAATCCTAAATAACAAGTTTTATTTGTTAACAAATTAACTCGGAAAAACTAACCCGATTTTGCATGCAACAACCGTGTTGCTCTGATACCACTTGTTTGATTCGTTAATCTCAAAAGTTTACATATTGAATATGTGATAAATTAATTTATTCATAAAATTAATTCTACATCTTATGCATGCAAAACAAAATACAAGAGTGAAGAAAAATCGGTTCCTTACATATGCATTTTCGGCTATTAGGGCACTAGTAAGGTCTCCTACCTTACTTAGTTCTTGAACTTTCCTAATGGATGAACAAGATTCAATTATAGAATCTCTCCTCAAGGATTGTACTAAGGAAATCCTTCTAATACAAATATTAATTTGAATACTAGAATTAATATTTGTTCCTTTAAAATTACTAATATTATAGGTATACTACTTCTAGTATTAAGAGAATAATATTAGAGATTTTATGTGAGTTTTATGATTTTGTTCAACAACAAAACTTAGAGAGATAAGCTAATTCAAGTGAATGAATTATTAGAATGAATTAGTGTAAAAATAAGAAGAGAAAACTCTTCTCTTCTCTAGGGTGGCCGGATATGTGAAGGGGGGAAGAGTGCCCAATAGCTTTTGATGTTGTTCTTCACAAGAGTGTAGGTATGATACTCTATATTTAGTAGGTAATGATTATGTTACCCACTAATTAAAATAATCAATGCACAAATCCTCTATCCTCTTCCATTTACACGGTTTACATATGTAAAATGGATCCATTTTAACTTTGTCAATTTGTTAATTTGTATTGTGTGACATATTGGACATGTTACAAGACATGTTGTTTAAATAATGCATTTTTAATAAATTAAAAATTATTATATAAACAAAATAAATCACATACAAAAATTAACTAGTAATTCACAATTACTATTACTTAAAATGGGTCATATAATTATAAATCACAACTACTTGTATTTATAATAATCAATTCATTCTTATTTCAATTGTTTCATAAACAATAAATAAACCTTAAGTAATAAAACAATTTAATTACTTAGAACGAGTCTTATTTAATCGAATTACAATAAGATACGTATAATTACTCACAAAATCATTTATTCAATTTTAAGGAATTAATTAACTTGTATCGTCATACAATTAATTAATTAGTCAATTAAGAATGTTTCCTTAGAGGTATGACCTTAAGGGATCAACTGATTACCACCGTCGCACGACAGTAATGTCAAACTCTAGCCAGTCAATTATTACCGATTAATGTGGATCAGTTGACAATAAAATGTTTTATTCCCTTATGTATTCTTAATATGAGATTTAAACATGTGATCGCATTATTGTCGAGGACACATACTCCAACATATTATTCCTATATTCTTTCGCTCTTGTTCTATCACTATTATGTCTAGCTAATTTAATTGCTAGGATTTAGGGGATTCGATGAACTATTGTTATATGCTAATTAGGTTTACAGATCTTTCGTTGTTATCATGTTTATGTTGTTAATCACTACAATTAACTGTAACTACCTACTTCAATATAATCGATGCATTTAGCTTAATTAATCTTGGTAAGCCTTAACCTAGACCGGAAGGTTGGAAGGGGTGAGACCCGCAGTGAACAATAAGATGCTTTAGTGAGGGCGGAAGCTAAGCTAATAGTATTTTAGGGCGAATTGAGACCGGAAGGAGATATTCGTTGCCCCTTAGACTGATACAATTGATCGATCTGTGACCTTAGCTGCAATTATCTGACATTCATTGATGACCCGACAATCCTAGTTCTCTTCCTCTACTGTTAATCTCTCTTACTCTTTTCTCACTTTAATCTCCTTTAGTTTTAGTTCAAACAACTTAAACCCCCAACCGTGACCTTAGACAGACCGAATAGATAAGTAGATAGTGACCGCCTCCCTGTGGAGATCGACCCTACTTACCACTGACTTCTGTTACTAGTACTTAGGTATTTATTTTTGGTACATAACGACTGTATCAGTGGCTATGCAGATTACTGGATGTTGTTGATATTGCTTCCATTGTCCATCTTTTAAGAATGTATTGCTTCGAATATCCCCCAAACAATGTAAATTCATGATACGCAAGTTGTGGCTACAAAGTATACCAACTTGTGAATACATCCGACATGTACAATATATAGACTTCTCTTTCTGGTTGAAAGTGACAACATGCTTTATTGAGCCTGCAATGTGATCATTTGTTGCTCTTCCTACATGATAAATGAATATGTCATCATTTTTTTCAATAAGATCTTGATGAAGGGTCCAAGATTTTAGAAATTTTTCTTCGAAAACATGGTAAAGCTCAATGGTGTACACTTCTCTAGCATGTGTCAATATATTTATATGATTTGCAATCATTTCCGGATTCCCTTGAAGGCAGTCAAAATATTCCCCATTATCCCTACGTCGCCACTCAGATATGACATCAACAAAGCAAGAATAGAAATCACCAAGTCCAGCGGTAACAGTAAGCCTTCTTGAGATGGAATCGTTCGTTGTTTCACTCCTTTGAGATGATAAAATACCTCCCGAAAAATGCTCTTTAGAATATGACGGACACCATTGCTTTTTCTTTTTATACAATTTCAGAAGCCAGACATTGTCCCCACATTGATAGGTAGTGACCATCCTACATTCATAGTAATGAACTAATGATTAGTGAAATACATTCATTACATTGTTACGTATTTAGAACTTATGATGAATATGACAATACATATTGATGAGTATGTCCGTATAACAAAACAAATGATGAATATGGCAGCACATGTTGATGAATACGTCAGAAGAATGGTGTGACATATGCCAAGTTGATAAGTCATTTAAAATATTTCAGTAGTTTTCTTAATTACATTGGTGACTATTTCCATTATGGTGAAAGTAGATTTAAGATATATAGTGAATTATGCACAAAGACCATATACAAAAGCTAACAATCATATTCGTCGTCAAATATGGCAGGAATGTAATATATGTATGCAGAAAGAAAATACAAGTTACATACTTGTTCCAGTACAAATTGAATTCTGCAACACTATCAACATATTTCAAGACTTGATCAAAAAGCTCAACAAATCCTTTCCGCGCTTGTTGAGCCCATAATTATATATGTTTTTATCCCATATCCGTATATTGTTAGTGTCATCTTTAGCATTATGTGAGCTAAATTATTATATATTCGTTGATTTCGAGATTTAATTACTGTTATTATTATTTTAATTGCAAATAGGCTTATTTAGTGTGTTTTGGTATAGCAGATTACAAGACGGAAGAGAATGGTCCGAATGACGCGCTTAATGGATCAAAAATATGACTCGAGTATGTGTAAAACAGACTAA
Source organism: Silene latifolia (assembly GCF_048544455.1). Taxonomy (NCBI): domain Eukaryota; kingdom Viridiplantae; phylum Streptophyta; class Magnoliopsida; order Caryophyllales; family Caryophyllaceae; genus Silene; species Silene latifolia. The sequence continues at coordinate 256,812,001 of NC_133538.1, forward strand.
AGAACAAAATAAGAAGTGAAGCATAGGAAATAAAGAAGCAAGTAAGCAGGCACGTACGTAATCTTTAACTAATAATGCAAGATTCATGGCCCATCAAATTAAGACGGACAGATCACAAGCATATGGACCAGTGAAATATAAAATAAATGAATCATGAATACATTTGAGTCCAAAACTTGTGCACGTAACCAATAAGGCCACAAGTATTGGGAAATTTAGCATATGCAGATTAGAGAAGAGCAGAAGCTACGAGAAGCCAAAACAAGCACAAACAATGGAACTACAATTCTACTAAGGATCTCCAAATTCTATCTTTTTCGTATCCTACCCAGAAAATCTATCCTAAATCTTTCCCAAATTTAATCCCAACTGAAACTATAAAATCCATGTTCTCAATCAGGCGAGGAGGAGGCGAATACCCATAGATATTTTATAGAAGTTGAGCGAAATAAAGTAACGATTTGAGGCCTGATTGGGTCGTGAGAGCAGTAGGAGACCGTACTCGGGTGGAGTCTTAGTACACGCTCGAGTAAGGGCGAATTTGAGGCGGTTCCTGAGGTGCGACATCCGAAGTTCCGACTACAAGTTCCGGGCAGAAATTAAGTTCTCTCTACCTCTCTTGTATTCAATTTATGGTTTATTTTCGTTGATTAATTTTAGTATTGAAAACCGTTGGTTGTTTATTGTTAATTGTATCCGGAATTTTACTCGTTCTTAATTGAAGGTTACAATTTCTGTTTATAATTTGTTATCTTATTATGGCCTGAGATTGCTAACTATGCTAATTGTGTGATTCTGACTTAGCTCGAGTTACATAATCCGAGTAGCAACTAGTTTAGATTAATCTCTTCGAATTGGGGTTAGCCTAAGTTAGGAGTAAAATTTGGTCAGTTAATCTTTAGGTAGTGACGACACTAAATGATTAATTGGGTTAATGACGTCTTCTTGGTTCGATAATGCTTCTAATCCCGTCTTTAGTAGCGTGCGACAAACTTACATCGGTCGGTTAGTTAAGACTCGGTCTAGGCTTAGTTCAGGTCGGTTGTAATCTAAGAGAGTATAGGGAGTTATTGTTATCTTTAATTCCGCAGTTAATCTATAAATGATATGGAGATTTAATGTAAACAATAACCGGTTGACAAACTAGAATTACCAGTAGAATATGTGCTTAATGGGGTATTTAACATCGCGTCTAGCTTCAGTATATAGTTTTGTTAGTTTAAAATCATAAGTGAAAACCCCCTAATCGTAAATAATGTTAATAGCCGTAAATATGTAAATAAATGGTATATATGTAAGTTAGTGAATAAAAGTTCTATATAGTTAATTAGTTTTTACAGTCTCTCCATGGGATCGACCCTACTTATCCTTTACTATGTTTATATTTTTGAGGTTAAGATAGGTTTCATAAATTATTAATTTGTATGCGCAAACGACACGTATTAAATTTTGGCGCCGTTGCCGGGGAGATTGATGAATTAATAATTTTCATTGTTTTGTATTATCTGTCTATCTCTCTTTGGGTTGGATTTTATATTTGTGGAAATCATAAATAGACGACATGTTTTGTTAATACTTTTTGCATGTTGTTTTCTTATGTTCTTCTACTTGTTTTTTTTGAATCCAGCTAGACTAATTCTGCAACCCCCTTGTTTTAATCAATTTTAATTTGTTAAACTAATCCATGCTGGTATATATATTGATCCTGAATAGAAAGTTGTCACTATAATGGACTCGTTTGTTTGCAGAATGACGAAAGGGAGTAAACTTGTAAGCTACACTTATTAAATGTGCATACCTTCTTAGAGTACCCATTAATCATGTTGGACGAGAGATTTAAATGTAATTATTATACACTAAGTTGTCGGTGCTTTGGACTTCTGGTGTAGCTAGAAATGTAAGCCCTTACTATTTTGTGGTCAGTATGGTTAATCATGTTATGAGAATGAGTAAATATGGGGGTGATCAGAGAGCTTGGTCAGAGAGTATAGTTGATGATGCTTATGTGGCTATAGTATGAGGTAGTTGTTATAGAAACAAATTACTATGAATGGTTTGCCAGCAATATTATTATCGACCACAGGCTAAATTGAAAGTATTGAGATGAGTTTGGGTGAGATATCTGGGTGATTTATGAAATTACTGTTGCTTTTGTTGGGTTTATGCGGTAACATGAGACTTATATGGCGGTCAGGACAACGTGAATTATTGGCAAAAAAGAGTACATGGTATTTGGTGGTAAGAACGTGAATGAACAAAGGACCGAGTGACGTTTTTTTTTGGGAACCTGTAGTCTAGTTAGCTACCTGCCTCCCTGTTTATGTTTAACTTGATTCGATATCTTACTAATGGTTCTTATGGGTTGACACAACTACCGTTGGAAATTTGACATTAAGGGCAGAGCCGCAGAGCAGTCTAACATATGGTATAATTTGATAATTTAGGATAGTGTGATACATGCCTTTTATATAGTCTTTTTAGGCCTTTTCATGCACGTATTACCATGCTTTTATCGTAGTTTATGCTACGAAATGCCCCGAATATGCTACTTTGGTTTGTTTTGTCTTATTTGCTGGAATGGACCAGAAAGTAGTGAAATCAAGCCTTTTACCGTCCGTTTAGCATGCATTTGGAGGAAGAGTGAATTTGGAGCGGGAATGTAGCTATTTTGCGATGCGCAAAGAAGTAAGATAGCTAGGCGAGCAAAGGAAGAACTTCAAATTGCTAGTGCCTACTTTGGAAAGCTATATCTCGAGTTCTACAACAGATATTCAGGTGATTCCAATTGGAGATGAAATTTTGTCCTCTTAGCTTTTCAATGCCACCAGAATCGCCCTGTTTGCCCAAGTAACAAACAAATGGCAGCCGTTTGAAATTCAGTGCACAAAGCAGAAAATTGTTGCTGGAAAGTATTCGATCGAGTACAATTATGTTCGATCGAGTCCTTTTTCTACTCGATCGAGTAGTTGCATTTTAGGATTTACTCGATCGATTAGATTTTCTACTCGATCGAGTGGTTTAAGCTTTAGTTTACTCGATCGAGTGGTTTTAAATCACTCGATCGAGTGGATTCTCTTATGGGCTTGGTCTTTTTAGTTTTATTCCGTCATTAGGTCAAATAAATCCTATTTTCTTATAAATAGGAAGTTAGGACGTCATGTTTAGGGGGCTTCTCCTCTGGAATTTTACCACACACTGTCAGACGTTACTTTTCTACTGTTATTTGTTTCCTCTCTTTCCGGATTTATTACTGTAACTCTTTCTCTCCCTTTTCCCCTTAATTTATTTAATGTTTGTTGTTCTTACTTCCTTTATTCTTGTTCTTCTTTATTCTATGTCTAGCTAAATTCCTCTGCTAGGGTTAGGTGATTCAATAGACCGATGTTAATTGCTAATTAGGTTATTAGATATGTCGTTGTAGTTAGGTCTATGTTGTTAATCGCTGCTTTAACTGTATCCTGCTAGTTGATTCGAAGCAATTAGCCTTTTAATATTGGTAAACCTTGACCTGGACGGAAAGGTTAGAAGGGGTGAGACCCGCAGTGAACAATAGGATGCTTTAGTGAGGGCGAAAGTAAAGCTATTTGCATTTTAGGGCGAATTGAGACCGAAAAGGGATATTCATTGCCCCTTAGACCGACACATCAACTAATTTTTCACCTTACCCGCAATTAACTGACGTTCATTGATGACTCGAAATCCTAGTTCCCTTCTCTTTATTGTTAATTTCTTCTATTTTTATCTCTCTTGCCTTAGTCTATTTAGTTTAGTTAAAACAATCAAAACCCCCAACTGTGACATTTGACAGACCGAGTAGACAAGTGAATAGTGACCGCCTCCCTGTGGAGATCGACCCTACTTATCGCTAGCTTCTGTTAGTTATATTTAGGTATTTATTTTTGGTACAGAAACGACGTATCAAATTTTGGCGCCGTTGCCGGGGAGGCAACTATATATTTATTTGTTTAATTCTGTCTGTTTTTAGCCTCAAGGGATTTTTCCCTTGAGGCCATTCTCATCTTTTTCTTTAGTGCTGTTTTGATAGGCCCTACAGGTTCTACCTAGACAGTTCTAGGTGAAAGATCGTCAAGGGAAGGCTTGAGTACCTTTGACCCGTCACCTATGTCCCATTATGTGGCACAACAGGTGATTTACTGCGGGAGATGTGGTGCTGCTGAGCACAATGCAGTTCTTTGTATGGCAGAAAATGACGCGGTCTACGAGTTCAAGCTTTGGGGACGTGTTAGCCATTCTTTTGTAGTTGTGCCGCCACATCCACCCTATCAATGGCCACCGCAACAAGACCCTCTTGATATACAGAAAGAAGAGGTTGCGGAGCTGAAATCTCTGTTGGAAACACTTGTATCCCAAAGGCAAGAGTGTGATAGACGTATGGAAGCTCAACTCATTGAGCTGGAGTCCCAAATAGCTCAGCTAGCTGCTGAGTCGGATAATAGGTAACCAGAAAAGGTGTACTTTACTGAGAGCGGTTTTTCCCATGAAGAAACCGTGTTGCCCAATGCTGAGGATGATTTTTATGACTCAGATTACGAGTTTCTATCATATTTCACTGCCTTACACGAGGATTTCCGCACTGTACAGGAAGAATCACTCGATCGAGTGACTTATATTAGTCGATCGAGCGAATTTCCAGAAAAACCGTTCGATCGAGTAGATCAAAGCACTCGATCGAGTGAAAATCAGGAAGGAAGTGGTCGATCGAGTAACAATTCTACTCGATCGACTGATTTGGCCAGTGAGAGCATTGATTTGTCATGTGGGTTTATTCTAGATGACGATTTTGACGATGATAATGGATACGGTGAATCCCCCCTTTTCAAGGCCGAGCTGGATACACTTGAGGCTGCGATTTACGGGACGAATTCCACAGAGGAGGGTGACGAGAAGGAAATTGAGTCAGTGATTGCTCCCAGCACGGAAGAGGTAATATCTTCCTTTATCAGTGATTCCGACATTGAGAGCAACCAACCCGAGGTAGTTAACGATAATTTTATTATTGTTGGTTCTAATAGTACATCGCCTCATTTGACTCATGCTTCGTATTTTAATGTTATACCCCCTCCTAGTTGGTCAATTAATATAACAATTTTTCACCGTTCATGTCATCTTAAATCTGTTAAACTAAAACGATACCCTAATTTATTATTAATTGCTCCTGAGCTCTTATACTTCGTGGATAAATTTAGGAGCTCTCATAGGAAATTTGTTAGACTTAAATGTTTATATATTTTTATTTCCTATGCTTCTATTCTACTATGGTGCTACTTACATTTTTATGTAGCACATGCGCAGCTGTTTCATCGGTTGCTGCGCGCTTTGAGCTGTTTTGACCAGGTTAATTATAGAGGCTCGAAGAAAAGACGGTCGAGTTGGGACCTGACTAAAACTAGCGCTACCCGGGAGGCAACCCGAAGATTTTATTTTTAGTTGTTTTTCAAACATTTCAGTTTTTATTTTGTTTAATAATCGGTTCTCTCGATCGAGTTTTCTTGCCTTGATTCGCTTCCTATGACGCCACTATGAAGCTGTTTGCGACCTCCATATTGCTGGCTGGTTTGGGGAGGTCCATATTCGCGTATATTGTAAGTTTTCCACATCTCCACTCTCTTTCTCTTTTAGTTTGCGTTTCCTTTCCATGTTTTGGTACAATGAGGGCATTGTACGGTTTGGTTTGGGGAGGTTATGCATCCATATCTTTGTCTACATGTTGTTTTTATTGCATTTCTGTTATCACGTTTAATTTCTGTATGCGTTACATTTTTATTTCCATAAAATTCAAAAAAATCTCATAAAATTCACGTTTATTTTAGCATGTAGGTTGAGTCGGAACGGTAGATTTCAATGATGATATTGCACTGCAATTGTCCTTTTTACTTACGCCTTGCATTAATCTGTTATCTTTTAGCTATGTCTTATTGCATATCTACGAGTTAATGTTAAAATTTAGCTGAACGAATAGACTTGACCTGAAATTTTGGCGAGCTAATTATAAATTCTAAGGATTAGAGCCTTATAAACTGGTGTCATTTATGACCAGTTTCATGTAGGATTGTGAGTAGTTACTCCTTGCATAACATGTTCATTAATTTGCACGTATATGAAATTCAATTGCTTTTTGCCTTCATACATTCGGGTTAGTGGTTGGTGTCACATGCAGGGAGGTGCTTACAATTTCCTTTTCTTTCATTTTTACCCATTTAACTCCACATTAGCCAAATTTGCCCGTTGACCCTTAATACATTCCAAATTTAACCTGCCTTGCCAAGCTAGTTTAGTGTATGTTTCTGCGGTATATATTTCATTGTGCCAAGTTTGGCTTGTATCCATCGATTTGGAGTTGGTATTTGATGAAGAAAAGGACAATGAAAAAAAAAGAATTCGAAAAAAAAGAGAAAAGAAAAAAATGATGAAAAATGAAAAAAAGGAATTCGAAAAAGAAAGAAAAAAAAAGATACCGTGATGAAAAAAACAAGAAAGGAAAAAAAAGAGTTTGTATTGTTGACGGTTTCGCTCCTATGCTTTATTTACATTTATTGAGGAGTATTTTCAGTTCGGTTTGGTGATTTTTGTGCTAAATGAAAGACACATGTGCTTAATTCTATAATTGCGTAAGAATCGGATGTTGTTATTTGGTTCTGTTTAGGTACTAGCTTGACCGCCTATACCTCCACATTCCCATAAATGTTTTGCCTTTTCTTACTCATTGCCTCACTTTACCATATTTTTGTAAGCCCTCGGCTGTGACAGGACCTTGTTTGGTTGGAATCTGTGTACGGTAGCTAGAATTGTCTATCATATTAGTTGTATGCATGTTTATGTGGGTCGTAGTCTAGGTGAGCGACTATTTTTCTTTCTCTCTTACATATATATGTTCACCCTTTGCTTTATGAGAGAAGAGTGACCCGTGAGAGTCCATTATTAAAGGTCTTGCAAGGTCGACGGTTCAGCTTTATTCTAAACATCTTATAACTCGTTTGCATTTGACTGTTTTGCTATAAGTGTTAGTTTGCTTGCATTAAATTGGGTTAAGCGGGCATTTGTAGCTAGCTCTGAGTTATCTTTTCCGTTCCATTAGTTTGCATTTAGTTTACTCGAGGACGAGTAAAGGTTTGGTTTGGGGAGATTTGATACGTGCATTTTAAATAGTCTTTTTAGGCCTTTTCATGCACGTATTACCATGCTTTTATCGTAGTTTATGCTACGAAATGCCCCGAATATGCTACTTTGGTTTGTTTTGTCTTATTTGCAGGACTGGACCAGAAAGTAGTGAAATCAAGGCTTTTACCGTCCGTTTAGCATGCATTTGGAGGAAGAGTGAATTTGGAGCGGGAATGTAGCTATTTTGAGATGCGCAAAGAAGTAAGATAGCTAGGCGAGCAAAGGAAGAACTTCAAATTGCTAGTGCCTACTTTGGAAAGTCATATCTCGAGTTCTAAAATAGATATTCAGGTGATTCCAAATGGAGATGAAATTTTGTCCTCCTAGCTTTCTAATGCCACCGTAATCGTCCTGTTTGCCCAAGTAACGAAGAAATGGCAGCCGTTTGAATTCAGTGCGCAAAGCAGGAAATTGTTGCTGGAAAGTACTCGATCGAGTACAATTATCCTCGATCGAGTCCTTTTTCTACTCGATTGAGAAGTTGAATTTTAGGATTTACTCGATCGAGTAGATTTTCTACTCGATCGAGTGGTTTAAGCTTTAGTTTACTCGATCGAGTGGTTTTAAATCACTCGATCGAGTGGATTCTCTTATGGGCTTGGTCTTTTTAGTTTTATTCCGTCATTAGGTCAAATAAATCCTATTTTCTTATAAATAGGAAGTTAGGACGTCATGTTTAGGGGTCTTCTCCTCTGGAATTTTACCACACATTGTTTCCTCTCTTTCCGGATTTATTACTGTAACTCTTTCTCTCCCTTTTCTCCTTAATTTATTTAATGTTTATTGTTCTTACTTCCTTTATTCTTGTTCTTCTTTATTCTATGTCTAGCTAAATTCCTCTGCTAGGGTTTGGCGATTCAATAGGCGGATGTTAATTGCTAATTAGGTTATTAGATCTGTCGTTGTAGTTAGGTCTATGTTGTTAATCGCTGCTTTAACTGTATCCTGCTAGTTGATTCGAAGCAATTAGCCTTTTAATATTGGTAAACCTTAACCTGGACCGAAAGGTTGGAAGGGGTGAGACCCGCAGTGAACAATATGATGCTTTAGTGAGGGCAAAAGTTAAGCTATAGCATTTTAGGGCGAATTGAGACCGAAAGGTGATATTCATTGCCCCTTAGACCGACACATCAACTAATATGTGACCTTACCCACAATTAACTGACATTCATTGATGACCCGAAATCCTAGTTCCCTTCTCTTTATTGTTAATTTCTTCTATTTTTATCTCTCTTGCTTTAGTCTCTTTAGTTTAGTTAAAACAATCAAAACCCCTAACTGTGACATTAGACAGACCGAGTAGACAAGTGAATAGTGACCGCCTCCCTGTGGAGATCGACCCTACTTATCGCTAGCTTCTGTTAGTTATATTTAGGTATTTATTTTTGGTACATAAACGACGTATCATAGTGCGTAGGTGGATGAATGATGGGACGAGGAACGTTTTTTTTAGAGAACTCGTAGTTTGGCCAACCACTTGTCGTCTCGTTTACGTTTTCTTGAATCTTAACTCACCATAGCTAATCGTCTGTCCCTTTCCTCTTCTATTAATATCCCCTGATAAAAAAATAATGTTAATTAAGTTGAGTCTAAGTGTGGGGGAGAGATTGATTTCCAGAATTAAAACTAATTGCCCTGCTAATTATTGGCTGCTTATGGTTATGTTACTAAGTTCATGTTGCACTTCTATAAGACTCTCCCTACAGGCCTAAGTGAAAGTTGAGATAGTTTTGGAAAATGGACGGGCTGGCTGTTGAAAGATGACTGATTTTTGAGGATATTAAAACTATGTCGAGCCACGACATTAACCAAGGCGCTTCTTGGGAGGCAACCCAAGCTTATATTTGTAATTACTTTCAGGTGTATTGACACGTCTGTCGTATACCTGTCAAAAATAAACTAACTCAACTAACTATATAGCTAGGGAAGTCAAGTCGATCTCCACAGGGAGGCAAGATAATCGTAGAAGTCCGTCTATTTGGTCACAAATGGGGGGGGGGGGGGTTGTTTGATTTGTTATCTAAACTACGAGATTTAAAGGAAAGTGGAATAAAGGGTAAGAGTAATAAAAGCAGAGAAAAAGGATAAAACTATCAGATAGAGAGGGACATGTCAGGATTTCGGTTCACTACGGTAGTCCAGTGACTCAGCTGTAAATGACTCAGAAGAATTAATGTAAGACAGATGTTGAAAGGTCCTTTCGATCCACTTTCTATCCTAAAATACCGTTAACTTAACTTTCATTCTCGTCAGGGATAAAATGAAATTAAGGATAAAATGAAATTAGAAACAAAACAATAGAGTTTAAGGCAAAAAAATCCCTGCGTCCTGTTGTATTCACTCGATCGAGTGGTTTTAAACCGCTCGATCGAGGACTTTTGAAGATCCAGTTGCTCGATCGAGTAGAAATCTACTCGATCGAGAAGTTCCACTTTATGCTTTACTTGATCGACTGGAAAACACACTCGGTCGATCAATTTTTCACTCGATCGAGTACAAAAAGTACTCGATCGAGCTCTTTTCTCGTGTTAGCTCCCGAATTTAATCAATTCTTCCTTGGAATGCGTAAAACTTCCCCAAACCTGCATAAAAGCACTTGCAAAAATATCCCAACATACCAAAAACGCTTATAAACAGTCTATAGTCTTAATTCTACGCTAAAGAACAGTCTATAAACTAATTGTCCTAATTAAAAGCAATAAAATAAATGCAACGGAAAATTCAAAATTATCTATTACAAAGTGTTACACGGGGCATTTCCCGTTTAATTCCGAGCAATTCAAGAGCCCCAGTGGCTCTGATCGGAGGACGTCACCCAAAGAACATTGACTGTCCTCTTCAACTTCCATGAGCATGAATTATCGTTCGAAACGGTAGGAGGGGAGTAGTTCACATCCACATAAGCGCGAACTGTCCTCGTCCTTGCTCCTCTATCACCGGCTGTAGCGTCATCATCTCCAATTTGATTGACAGTAATTGCACCATGCCCCTTGACCGCTCCTTCATTGCTTTCATCTGTACCTACAGCAAGGAAAACAGACGAACTTTCCTCCTTTTTGCTCTCAGTCTGAGGCGGAGGGGTAACAATTGCAGCACAATACTCCAAATTTTCATCTGGAGTGTCAATAATAGGGTCAGTAGAAGAGAGGACATTGCAAGGCTGAGCTTGCATGGGAGCCCTCCGGGACTTAGACTGATGAAAAATCAGCTCCTCGTCCCCTACCTGAAAGGTCAAAGTCTTTCCCCCGACGTCTATAACTGCACGGGCAGTGGACAAAAATGGTCTCCCTAAAATAATAGGGGTGTGTGCATCTTCGGGGATGTCTAAGACAACGAAATCAACGGGAATAAAGAACCTCCCGATCCTCACAGGTACGTCTTCTACTATGCCTAGTGGCCGTGATATACTACGGTCGGCCATCTGGACTGTCATGTTAGTGCAACTCAGCTTTGTCAAACTAAGTCTCTTGGCCAGAGACAGCAATAAGACACTTACGCTAGCACCTAAATCGCATAGCGCATTATCAATCAAATAGTTACCGATATGACACGGAATTGAAAAACTACCCGGGTCTGACTGCTTAGAAGGTAACTTATTTTGAAATAGGGCTGACCCCACCTCAGTCAAAGCTACGGTCTCACTATCACTAATACTCCTCTTACGCGATAAAATTCCTTCATAAACTTAAGATAAGAGGGTACCTTTGTCAGCAACTCAGTGAACGGCACAGTAACTTCCAAGCTTTTCTGAAGTTCGACAAATTTGCCGAATTGTTGATTGGTCTTAGTATTCTGCAACCGCTTCGGGAAGGGAACCGTGATAGGTATCTCGAGTCCCTTGTTTCTCTCTTCCAATGTATCTTCCGGAGCAAGTTCTGTATCCTTTGGACGCTTCTTACCTCTCGAACGAGGTATTTCCGGTGATTTATCGCTTAAACGAGCACTAGCAGGCTCTCGAATAAGCTTCCCGTTATCAAAACTACTCGATCGACCAATATACCCATTCGATCGAGTAGATTCTTCATCAACACCACTCGATCGAGTAGTTTTTTCACTCGATCGAGCAACTCCATTTTGCTCATCACTCGATCGAGTAGAAAAACTACTCGATCGACCATTCTGCCTTTCCTGTTCACTCGATCGAGTGGTATTTTCACTCGATCGACCACTTTCGTCCCCAAATCTGCTCGATCGACCACCTGAAACCAGTCGATCGAGCACTTGCTTTGCCGTGAGCTTATTTTCTTCGACAGAACACTGTTCATCATCCGTTTTAGCTCTCCTCGGGTCTGATTTCTGCATTTCAGGTCCCTCATATGAACGACCGCTTCTAAAATTGATGAAATTTACCATCTCGTGTGGATTCTTCTCATTTTGAGTCGGTAATTGACCCTGCTTTCTTGTGGACTGATTAATGGCTAATTGGGAAACTTGAGTTTCAAGTGCCTTTATGGACGCATCTTTCTGTTGATCACTCAATTGCCACTGCTTCGTGAAGGCTTGCAACATAGACTTATGCTCACCAATTTCACTCACCCCACCGGAAGATGATGCACCATGGTTAGGAGGAGTAAAAGAAGGGGGCTTTTGAAAGCCTTGTTGATTCTTGTGTGGAGGGACATAAGGCTACTGCTGGTGCGGAGGAGGAGTGGGATTGAGCACGTTCTGACTAGTCCACCTCAGATTGGGATGGACTGCCCCTTGATTATTGTAATAGGAACCCCCTCCTTGCCTATATTGCTGAAAGGCAAGGACTTGTTCCTTCTCTATAAGACAGCCAACAGCAGTTGATGCGTGTCTATAATATGATGTTTTACATCTTTATTTCCACGCATTTTATGTCTATTATATGTAGTTTATTCTACTATTTTCCCCATTTCTGTCTACTCTCGTATTTTTATGTAATATTGCAGATTATTGCGGGATTGAGCAGAAAATGAACCGAATCTTGACCCCGGAAGCTTAGCTTAGGAAGGACATGAATATTTGACTCAGACTTGAAGTTTAGAATGCATTTCAAGGCCTGAAGATAGCAAAAGCATGGGTGCGTACGAGTTTAACAAACAAAGAAATGCTTCTCGACATTGCAGGCTGCTTCAGATGGCTATATCTCGAGTTCTAGAGCAGATAATCGAGTGATTCCAATTGGAGGTGAAAGCTTATCCTCTTAGCTTTCCAACGCCGCATAGAACGCCTGATTTGACCAAGTAACGAAGAAATGGCAGCTGTTTTAAGATCGGTGCGCGCTGTAGAATTCGTCAGAATGCATTACTGTACAGCATCCTTGGTCAATCGACTGGTACTTTTGGTCGATCGACCAGACCACGAGTATCAGAAGCTACTGTTCAGCTATACTTGGTCGATCGACTGGGTCTAGTGGTCGATCGACCACTCCACGAGTCTGACGAGAATTTAAAGACGAGAATTAAAGGATTTTAATCTAAGCCCATTGTATATTAGGTTTAGGAATAAGTGTTGCGTTAGATTCCTATATAACGTAACTTGATGTATTCAGTTTGGGGGAAGTTTTAGACTATCAGTAATTAGGGTTCTTTAGTTTACAATTATTTCCTTCAATAAAAGTTACTTTCGCATTCGGTTTTTTGGATCTTTGTTCTACAATTTTTCTCTCCTGTTTTCATACGGTATTTCCGCTGTATTATTATTCAGTATTTATTGCTTTATTCGTTCATAGTTTAGAATTGCTAGGATAGTTTCCCTAAAGCCAAATTATTGTTTATTGTTAATCGTTTATTTAGTTGTTTTAATCATGAATTCTACTGTTCTATTAGTTAATTTTATTGTTGTTTTCGTAATAGTCATGAGTAGCTAAACCTTTCGTGCTAGGATGTAGGGGATCTATAGCGTAGATGGCGTAGAATTAGGCGACCTGAATTAAGCATTGGTCGATCGACTGGTTTCTCTGGTCGATCGACTGTGCCAGTTGGTCGATCGACTGCCTATAGTGGTCGATCGACTGACGCGTGTATGATTAGCACCGTTTTTAATTTATTAATTGCAATATTTGACAACGAGACCGAGAGGGAACCTGTTAGATGCTTAGTATTGACCAACCCATTAAGATCGAGAGACAGGGCAGGGAAATAATTAATGAATTAGAACGACTAAATTGCTAAGATAGAAAGACAGGTAATTTAGGCTTTAAGAATCACTTTTCAGTGCGAGAGCTAGCATTAGTGAGACTTAGGGACTAGTAGCATAGGCCGAAAGGAGCTACTGGTTAACTTGGACTGAGAGGATTTGTTATTTACCCGTCTACACGACTTTATTTCAGACTTACCTAGGATTTTGTGCCATCGCAGCTATAGTGAACCGACCGTCTTAGCATTTCTTTTATATTTGATTTAATCCAGTTTCTTTAGTTTACTTTTAATTTCATTGCCATTAGTATTAGACCAATTCAACTCAAACCCCCTTACTTGTTATCGGACTGAAATATAGAACAACTAAAATTCCCTTCCTCCCTGTGGTTCGACTCGTGCTACCACTAGCTTCTGTTAGTTTAGCTCGGAATTATAAATTTTATTTTTGATACTAAAACGACGGTATCAAATTTTGGCGCCGTTGCCGGGGAGGCAGCGCTAGTTTTAGTTGTTTTTTATTTTAGTCTGTCTTTAGCCTCAGGGGATTTATTCCTTGAGGCAGGTCTCATCTTTTTCCTTTAGTTTTGTTTTTATAGGTCTTTCAGGTCCTATATAAGCAGGATTTTGGAAGGAGAACATCAAAGGGAAGGCTTGAGTACCTTTGATTATCCCACCAAGATGTCAAACGTCTCCAGAATTGTAGCACAATTTGAAGCTCAGAATGCAAAATCTGACAAGCTGGAGAGTAGACAGTCGCGGAAAGCAAGTGTAGAGATGAGTAATGTTGCGGCACTTGAGGCTTCTGTTAATGCTCAATCTGAAAAGCTTGAGGTGGCACAATTGACGCAAGAAAATTTAGAGCAGAATGCTTCGGTTCATGGCACCAATGAGATTGCGGAGTTGAGAACGGCAGTCCAAGCTCTTATGGCCCATGTGGTGAAAATTGAAAGCCAAATAGCAATCTTAGCGGCTAATCAGCAAGGAAAGGATTCGGGAAATATGGAGAAGCCTACTAAAATTTCTGATGCGGAAAGAGATCACGTTTCCAGTGCTCATGGTCGATCGACCAACACCACTGGTCGACCGACCAGTATACCTGAGCAGGACGCAAATCCGCCACTTGATTTGCAAAATTCGACAGCTAATGATGATGTGACGAAGGTTTTGAACATGCGCAAGTTCGATATTGTCGATTTACGTGATACTTCGGCCCGAGTTATTGACGGGTCGTTCATAGAGCAAGCTATGAAGTCATTTCCGAGAGTTGATAAGGAGAAGGTCCTTAATTCAAAGGATGTTTCAAGGAAGGAAGTAGAAGAGCGGGCCAAGTTGTCGATGAAGCCTCCATTTCCGAGCGGCTCGTAAATCGGAAGATGAGGTACACTATCGATTTGCATATTGATGATGTCCCATTTTTCATTCCTACCCTTATTTTCGCTCTAACACCTCCGCGAGAATGGGAGCAAGATGGAGGAAGATTTTCCGCTTTGATTGTTTCAGGATCGGTTTGGGGAAGAAAGAGCCACCGATTTTCCGGCTTTGAAGAAGTCGAGCGAGGCATGGAGTATGATCGGAGTTCGATGAGCGGACGATACTAGAGCATGGAGGGCTAGAGCTGCTGACGATCCATTGAGTTACCTAGATGACGGAGATGGGTGGTCTCCATCTGCTGAGATTAGTATTGCTGAGGCGACTGCATCTAGCCAAAGGCCATGGTCGGAGTTATCCCACGTTTTTCGCGGATAAATATTTTAATGCTTGAGTTTTTAAGACAATTTATCGCATTTAAGACTATTTACCGTATTTTGTGTGCGCGAGACGTTTGCTCTTTTAAGTTTTCTTAGGATTTTATACACTTTAGACTTTACATTTGGGTTTTGCGCAATTTTGGGCGCGTTATTATGTGCTTCTGCAGATTTAAAGACCTTGTTAGTTCAATTTATTGAGCTAATTAGACGAAATCAGAAACTTCCAGCAGGTAAGCCAGTCGATCGACTGCCTCCTATGGTCGATCGACTGAGCCGCGATTTCCAGAAGCTCCTGTTGCTGTTCACCCTGGTCGATTGACTGGGTGATGTAGTCGATCGACCGCCCGGAGCTGCTGTCCCTCTTTTAGATCATTCCCCTGCTGTGTTTGATTGATTTGCGGAGTCAAGGGAGTATTCCCTTCACTTTATTCTCCGCTTAATTTCTGATTTCTTCCGTTTTTCATTTTTGCACATAATTTCACCGTCCCAATTTTGTTTTTCTCGTTTTACGCGCGATATCTTTTGTTTGTCTTTTTCAGGTACTTATTGGTAGCACTGCTGGCTACTGAAACCTCCTAGCTCACGCTGGTTTGGGGAGGTTTCCTTTTGCGCTTAAAATCTTGTGAGTTTCCGAGTTCCTTTTCATGTCTTATTTAGTTATTTATCGCAAAATCCCATTTTTTTTTGCTTCTTTATACATGATTTCGCACAATGGGGACATTGTGTGATTTGGTTTGGGGAAGGGTTTTGCGTCGCATTTGCATTGTTTTTATTGCATTTCAGTTACACGTTTACATTTTTTTCTTGCATTGTTGTTTATTTTCCTCTAAATACAGAAAATCCAAAAAAAAAATTCAAAATTGTCAAAAAATTCAAAAATTTCACGTTTAATTTTGCATGTTAGGTTGAGTCAGATTGGAGTATTCATTACTGATAGTTGTCATTTGCTTAAACCCTGCATTTTATCACATCTTTTAGCAAAAGTTTTTGCAATATCTCGAATTTCGTTTCAAAATTTGTTGAACAATTAGACTTGACTTGAAATTTTGGCAAACTACAAAACTTTCTAAGGAATTAGAGCTTTATAAACTGGTGTCATTCATGACCAGTTTCATTTAGGATTGTGAGTAGTTACTCCCTGCATATCGTGTAACATTAATTTGCACAAGTATGGCATTTGATTTCTTTTTGCCTGCATACATTCGGGTTAGTGGTTGGTATTGCATGTTTGGAGAATGCTTGCGAAAATCCCTTTTATTCATTTTACCCATTAGCTTCACATTAGCCAAAAATTGCCAGTTGACCCTTTAGCTACAATCCATAATCTAAGCCTACCCTTTGCTGAGCTAGTTTGGTAGTTTTAGTGGTATTCGTTGTATTGTATCAATTTTGGTTCGATTTGCACTCTATGAAGTTGGTAATGAATGAAGGAGAAAAGAAAAAGAAAAATGAAGAAATTGAAAAAAAAGTGACTGCCGAAAGAAAAAAAAAACGAAAAAAGAAAAGAAAAGAAAAAGAAACGGCAAAGAAAGAAGAAGAAGAAAAAAAAAAGAAAGGAAAAAGTTTACTCTTATGTTTGCTTTATATTTTATGAGGAGTGTTATTTGGATTAGTGAAGTGTTTGCCTAATTCATTAAGGCATTTGAGCTTATTTCATTGAGTTAGAAGTGGATGTTTTATTCGGTTTGTTAGGATGCTAGCTTGGCTATTTCCCTCTCATTCCCATATCGTTTTGCCTCTTCTTACCCATAGCCTCACTTATCCAAATCTTTGCAAGTATTCGGCATGTGATGGACCCTGAATGGTTGGAATGTATGTGCACGGTAGCTAGAATTACTTATCATACTATATTGCATGCATGATCATATTGGTTGAGTCTAGGTGAGCGACTCTTATTTCCTTCTCTCTTATATATAAATTGCTCACCACTTGCTTTGTTGAGAGAAGAGTGACCCGGGAGAGTCCAATCTTGAAAGTCTTGCAAGGTCAAAAGTTCAACATCTTTTTGGAATATGCATAAATTCGTTTGCTTTACATTGAGCTATTAGTAGTTGATTCATATGCATTAAATTGGTTTAAGTAGACGATTTTCAGTTTGTCCATGTTTTGCTCCTTTCTACCTAGATTTAGTTTTGCATTTAGTTTGCTTGGGGACAAGCAAAGGTTTGGTTTGGGGAAGTTTGATGCGTGTCTATAATATGATGTTTTACATCTTTATTTCCACGCATTTTATGTCTATTATATGTAGTTTATTCAACTATTTTCCCCATTTCTGTCTACTCTCGTATTTTTATGTAATATTGCAGATTATTGCGGGATTGAGCAGAAAATGAACCGAATCTTGACCCCGGAAGCTAAGCTTAGGAAGGACATGAATATTTGACTCAGACTTGAAGTTTAGAATGCATTTCAAGGCCTGAAGATAGCAAAAGCATGGGTGCGTACGAGTTTAACAAACAAAGAAATGCTTCTCGACATTGCAGGCTGCTTCAGATGGCTATATCTCGAGTTCTGGAGCAGATAATCGAGTGATTCCAATTGGAGGTGAAAGCTTATCCTCTTAGCTTTCCAACGCCGCATAGAACGCCTGATTTGACCAAGTAACGAAGAAATGGCAGCTGTTTTAAGATCGGTGCGTATTTGTAGAATTCGTCGAGAATGCATTCAGACAAACATCCTTGGTCGATCGATTGGTACTTTTGGTCGATCGACCGGACCACGAGTATCGAAGCTCTTTGTTCAGCTATACTTGGTCGATCGACTGGGTCTAATGGTCGATCGACCACTCCACGAGTCTGACGAGAATTTAAAGACGAGAATTAAAGGATTTTAATCTAAGCCCATTGTATATTAGGTTTAGGAATAAGTGTTGCGTTAGATTCCTATATAACGTAACTTGATGTATTCAGTTTGGGGGAAGTTTTAGACTATCAGTAATTAGGGTTCTTTAGTTTACAATTATTTCCTTCAATAAAAGTTACTTTCGCATTCGGTTTTTTGGATCTTTGTTCTACAATTTTTCTCTCTTGTTTTCATACGGTATTTCCATTTGTATTATTATTCAAGTATTTATTGCTTTATTCGTTCATAGTTTAGAATTGCTAGGATAGTTTCCCTAAAGCCAAATTATTGTTTATTGTTAATCGTTTATTTAGTTGTTTTAATCATGAATTCTACTGTTCTATTAGTTAATTTTATTGTTGTTTTCGTAATAGTCATGAGTAGCTAAACCTTTCGTGCTAGGATGTAGGGGATCTATAGCGTAGATGGCGTAGAATTAGGCGACCTGAATTAAGCATTGGTCGATCGTTGGTTTCTCTGGTCGATCGATTTGTGCCTTGATTGGTCGATCATTTGCCTATAGTGGTCGATCGTCGACGCGTGTATGATTAGCACCGTTTTTAATTTATTAATTGCAATATTTGACAACGAGACCGAGAGGGAACCTGTTAGATGCTTAGTATTGACCAACCCATTAAGATCGAGAGACAGGGCAAGGAAATAATTAATGAATTAGAACGACTAAATTGCTAAGATCGAAAGACAGGTAATTTAGGCTTTAAGAATCACTTTTCGGTGCGAGAGCTAGCATTAGTGAGACTTATGGACTAGTAGCATAGGCCGAAAGCGACTCTTGGTTAACTTGGACTGAGAGGATTTGTTATTTACCCGTCTACACGACTTTATTTCAGACTTACCTAGGATTTTGTGCCATCGCAGCTATAGTGAACCGACCGTCTTAGCATTTCTTTTATATTTGATTTAATCCAGTTTCTTTAGTTTACTTTTAATTTCATTGCCATTATTATTAGACCAATTCAACTCAAATTTTGCAAAATTTGATACCGTCGTTTTAGTATCAAAAATAAAATTTATAATTCCGAGCTAAACTAACAGAAGCTAGTGGTAGCACGAGTCGAACCACAGGGAGGAAGGGAATTTTAGTTGTTCTATATTTCAGTCCAGAAGTAACAAGTAAGGGGGTTTGAGTTGAATTGGTCTAATACTAATGGCAATGAAATTAAAAGTAAACTAAAGAAACTGGATTAAATCAAATATAAAAGAAATGCTAAGACGGTCGGTTCACTATAGCTGCGATGGCACAAAATCCTAGGTAAGTCTTAAATAAAGTCGTGTAGACGGGTAAATAACAAATCATCTCAGTCCAAGTTAACCAGTAGCTCCTTTCGGCCTATGCTACTAGTCCTTAAGTCTCACTAATGCTAGCTCTCGCACTGAAAAGTGATTCTTAAAGCCTAAATTACCTGTCTTTCGATCTTAGCAATTTAGTCGTTCTAATTCATTAATTATTTCCCGCCCTCTCTCGATCTTAATGGGTTGGTCAATACTAAGCATCTAATG
Organism: Silene latifolia; assembly: GCF_048544455.1. NCBI lineage: Eukaryota > Viridiplantae > Streptophyta > Magnoliopsida > Caryophyllales > Caryophyllaceae > Silene > Silene latifolia. The sequence goes on from NC_133538.1 coordinate 256,831,394, forward strand.
GTTCCCTCTCGGTCTCGTTGTCAAATATTGCAATTAATAAATTAAAAACGGTGCTAATCATACACGTTACTACCGATCGACCACTATAGGCAATCGATCGACCAATCGGCTGACAGCGATCGACCAGAGAAACCAGTCGATCGACCAATGCTTAATTCAGGTCGCCTAATTCTACGCCATCTACGCTATAGATCCCCTACATCCTAGCACGAAAGGTTTAGCTACTCATGACTATTACGAAAACAACAATAAAATTAACTAATAGAACAGTAGAATTCATGATTAAAACAACTAAATAAACGATTAACAATAAACAATAATTTGGCTTTAGGTAAACTATCCTAGCAATTCTAAACTATGAACGAATAAAGCAATAAATACTGAATAATAATACAGCGGAAATACCGTATGAAAACAGGAGAGAAAAATTGTAGAACAAAGATCCAAAAAACCGAATGCGAAAGTAACTTTTATTGAAGGAAATAATTGTAAACTAAAGAACCCTAATTACTGATAGTCTAAAACTTCCCCCAAACTGAATACATCAAGTTACGTTATATAGGAATCTAACGCAACACTTATTCCTAAACCTAATATACAATGGGCTTAGATTAAAATCCTTTAATTCTCGTCTTTAAATTCTCGTCAGACTCGTGGAGTGGTCGATCGACCACTAGACCCAGTCGATCGACCAAGTATAGCTGAACAGTAGCTTCTGATACTCGTGGTCTGGTCGATCGACCAAAAGTACCAGTCGATCGACCAAGGATGCTGTACAGTAATGCATTCTGACGAATTCTGCAGCGCGCACCGATCTTAAAACAGCTGCCATTTCTTTGTTACTTGGTCAAATCAGGCGTTCTATGCGGCGTTGGAAAGCTAAGAGGATAAGCTTTCACCTCCAATTGGAATAACTCGATTATCTGCTCCAGAACTCGAGATATAGCCATCTGAAGCAGCCTGCAATGTCGAGAAGCATTTCTTTGTTTGTTAAACTCGTACGCACCCATGCTTTTGCTATCTTCAGGCCTTGAAATGCATTCTAAACTTCAAGTCTGAGTCAAATATTCATGTCCTTCCTAAGCTTAGCTTCCAGGGTCAAGATTCGGTTCATTTTCTGTTCAATCCCGCAATAATCTGCAATATTACATAAAAATACGAGAGTAGACAGAAATGGGGAAAATAGTAGAATAAACTACATATAATAGACATAAAATGCGTGGAAATAAAGATGTAAAACATCATATTATAGACACGCATCAGCAGTGTGGCCATCATTACTCCCACATCTCTCACAAGAAACGGTCTCTCCTCTAGTAAGAACATGGACCGTCTGAGGCTCCCCAGCAGCTTGTAACTCCAACTTGTCAAACCTAGCATTCATGGTGTCCAGCTGAGTCAAAACCTGCTTATCAACTGCATGAACTGTTCTAATCCCATCCCTCGAGTTACCATATTCAGCACTGTGATTCGCCATCTCTTCAATAAGGGACCATCCCTTATCATCATCTGTATTCTCCTGAAATCTTCCACTGGATGCCGCATCAAGTATGGCTCTCTGGTCGTCATACAGCCCATTGTAGAACTGATTAGCTAGGAACCATGGGTCAAAACCATGGTGAGGGATAGACCTCACCAACTTCTTGAATCGTGACCATGCTTCATAGAAACTTTCATCGGGAGCCTGTCTGAAACTAGTAATCTTGGCCCTCAGCAAATTGGTGCGTTGTGGAGGGAAATATCTCTTGTAAAATGCAAGAGCAAGAGACTCCCAATCTGTAACCCCAGCAGCTGTGCCGTCCAAGTCAGTCAGCCACTCCCTGGGCGAATCAGCTAAAGAGAAAGGAAATAGAACTTCTTTAATCTTGTCCTGAGTTACCCCCTTAGTGGCGGGGATAGTAGAACAATAATCGGTAAAGGTCTCCATATGCTTCCTTGGATCTTCACCTGCCACACCTCTATAAATATTTCTCTCCACCAGATTGATATAAGAGGGACGGATGTCGAATGTATTCCCATCATCAGTCTGGAGATTGAAACCGTTCGGAATAGAGGATGCTTTAGGCACTGAATAACTAGAAAGCTTTGGCATCTTTACTGGTGATAACGGACTGTCTTCGAAAAGAAAGTGATGTAGCTCTGGCTCGAAAGTACTCAAGTCTTCCTTTCGTGATTTTCTCTGCAGACGGAGTCTATGCCTGAATAGTCTCTCTGGTTCTGAATTAGCTGAAACTAATTCTAACCTGTCTGACCTGGGCATAAACAACACTGAAAGAAAATAATAAGAACGGTCTCAAGGAATAGATATTCCCTGAGACAGATAAAATAAACGAAACGAAAACAAATAGGGCAATTGCCTCCCAGGCAACGGCGCCAAAAAATTTGACACGTCTGTCGTATACCTGTCAAAAATAAACTAAGTCAACTAACTATATAGTTAGGGAAGTCAGGTCGATCTCCACAGGGAGGCAAGATAATCGTAGAAGTCCGTCTATTTGGTCAGAAATGGGGGGGGTTGTTTGATTTGTTATCTAAACTACAAGATTTAAAGGAAAGAGGAATAAAGGGTAAGAGCAATAAAAGCAGAGAAAAAGGATAAAACTATCAGATAGAGAGGGACATGTCAGGATTTCGGTTCACTACGGTAGTCCAGTGACTCAATTTGTAAATGACTCGGATTTAATTAATGTAAGACGGATGTTGAAAGGTCCTTTCGATCCACTTTCTATCCTAAAATACCGCTAACTTAACTTTCATTCTCGTCAGGGTAGTCTACTATTCATAGCAGGCCTATTTAGTCCAATCTTTCGATCTAGGATTAATTTTAGCCAGATTAAAGGTTAACTCAGAAGTGTGCACTCAACTAAGTTAAATAAATACAGTTAAATTGCTATGGTGACAGAGTCTCGTAATTATTTCATCTGTTTCATTTACTACATCGTCACTTTCCTACCGCAGATCCCCTAATCCCAACATGAAAGGGGTTTAGCTACTCATGTCGCTAATTAAACTAACAGCAGATAGATTTCCAGCAGTAAACATTATGAAATAACATGTAAAAAGCGTAAAGAGAAATTAGGGAAAGGGAATTAAATGGAATAACAAGCAATTAAAACAACAAAGCATTAATTATTATTAAAGGAAGAAAGAGGAATTACAATCAATGCGAATCCGGCGTAAAGAACACAAAATCCGAGCAAGAATAATCCCAAAATTAAGGTTACAGTGGAAACAAAGTAACGCAGTAAAGTTTCTTGATAGATAAAAAGAATAGATAAAAAGATAGATAATAAGATGTCTAATAACCTAGTTAACGTAGGTTTAAATAGGAAAAGCAATTAAGTTTTGCGAAATAAACAACACACGGCCTAATTAAAGGCCCATAACAGCGAAACCACTCGATCGAGTGGATTAAAACCACTCGATCGAGTAACTGGTCTTTCTGCAGGCTAAGGATCGAGTAGAATTCTACTCGATCGACCAATGGGAGACTTAAAAACCACTCGATCGAGTGGTAAAACTGCTCGATCGAGTACTTCATCTTCATTTCAGCTCAAGTCCGCGCCTAAATGCCTCGTAATCCGTGCCATGACGCTTCCCAACGTAGTATCTTACTCTGGACAGATCCCGTCTCCTCTAAATGCATGCAAAAGGGACGAAAAAGAGTACGATTCCACTACTTTCGCGTTCATTTCTACAAAATGGACAAAACGAACCAAAGTAGCCAATTCGGGGCAAAATACCATAAAAACAGTATAAAAATGCATAGAAATACGTGCTGAAATAGGCTAAAAAGACTATATATTAGGCACGTATCATGTATTTAATTTTTATATATGCTTTCTTAGTTATTTAGTCGAGTCGGCTTAAGTGCCTACTCGAGTTTCGCAACCTTTGTAGGGGGATGTTAATAGTATCGGTTGCACAAAAAAATTAGCTTAGGTTAAGAATAAAGATAGCTGCTAGTATTTTGTTTATTTCGCTTCCTCCATATTTCATGGATCTTGGTCGAGTGTTTTATTTTGTAGGGATTAGGACACATATATTGCTGTTGGGACGCTGCGAGTTGCTGATGTGATAAAGCCGGCACTGCTGCCTTACATAATGCCATGGATAGAAGTTGATCAGTCCTACTTGGAGGCTGAAATACTCACTGATGGGCATCTTCCTTATAAATATGCTGCTATTGAGAGCTTACTTGGCTGACCAGGACATAATGTTACCAGACACTGAAGCACCTTGCTGCTGTGAATGCTTCCTATGAATCCGCTAAGTTCCTTCTTCCCTCTTATTCTTATTATATGCGGAATTTATATATCTGACATCGAGGAAGATGTCGAGTTTAAGTGTGGGGGAGAGGCAAGGTCTAAAAACTGGGTTTACTTTAAAAAAATTGCTGGAGTTGTGGTTTTTGTGGGCTGAAATTGGAGTTGGGGGTGGCTATTGGTCTTTAATGTGTTTTACAGGTTTTAAATTTTTTTGGATATGACCATTTTTAGGGGAGATGCTTTCAAAATTTGGTCAGAAATAAAAAATAACCTCTGCTTTTATTAGCCTAACTAAGATAAGGGAATGGGAATGGTTGTGCAACGATGATTAAATTGCTTTTATGCTTTTGTATTCTCACTTTAGCTTTGCATTTTCAACATTTATCTTTTGTATAATCATTTCCATATCTACGAGTGTGTGACCGATACTACTGAACGAAAAGACTTGACTAAAATGTTGGCAAAGTACAAAAATTTCTGAGATTTAGAGCCTTCAAAACCGATGACATCTATGATCGGTTTCCATTTATAGGATGAGTGTAGTACTCCTTATGAGGCATGTAACATCAAATTGTATAAGCATGAAATTTGTCTCTTAACCTGTATGCATTCGGGTTTGTGGCGGTGACACAGGTGGAGAGGCAACCTTTCCCTTTTGTTTTACCATTGAACTTCACTTAGCCAAATTGACTTGTTTTGACCCATTCGATCAACTACATTCCAAAATAGCCTACCATAGTCAAGCTAGTCTAGTTGATGTCTTTGGCACGCTCTTTGTGGTTATTTTTGGTATCGTGCTATTATCTTGAAAAGGGAGTTGGACAAAAAAATGGAAGGAAAAAGAAGAAGAAAAATACAAGAAGAGAATGAAAAGAATGAATGAATGGAAAAAAAAGAAGAGTGAAAGAAGAAAAATCAATGTAAAAAAAAGGGAAAAAAATGAGAATTGTTGACAGAAGAAAAAAAATCCCTTATAATTAAACTCCTATTCTTGACAGTATATTCTACATATGAGTAGTTATCTTTGTTGTGCGCGAGTTTATGTCATGTATGGCATCGTTGATAACTTACGTTGGGTTTCTAAGCGGAATACATGTAATATTGGTTATGGTCGGTACTAGCTTGACTTTTACCTCCACATATCCAAAAATATTTGCCCCTTTTCACCCCAATTACCTTATCTCGCACCTCTTGTAAGTCCTCGGCATGTTTCTTGGTCCTCGTTTGGTTGGAATGCGTATGTATGGTTGTAGAGATCGATTTCATGTTAGATTGCATGCATGTTTTTATAAGTTGAGATAGGTGAGTGACTTATATTCTTTCTCTTTCACATTATACTCACCTATTCTTATAACGAGTGATGAGCGAGCCACGAGAGTCCAACATGTAAAAGTCTGGCAAGGTCGACGGTTCAGTAGTAGTGTCATTGTCCTATTCGTCTACATCTGAGTTTGTGTTTTTACCGCTCTGAAATTTGTTTCCTTAGCATTGATGTTGATTTGTTGCATAAATGCTATTTAAGTGAGTCATTAGTATGGATAGCAGATACGTGTCCTAAATATGATGTTTTACATCCCATTTTACACGCATTTCAGAGCTCATCTGTGTAGTTTATGCTACTATTTGCCCCATTTCGTCTACTTTCGTATTTTTATGTAATATTGCAGATTTATGCGGAAATGAGTAGAAATTGAGCTAAATCCGTCCCCGAGTATCTTGCATTGCATTTCATATGAAATATTTACTCAATGAACGAGCTTGGTGCGCATTTCGAGGTCCGAAAGATAAATCCACGAGAAGTTAGAAGTAAAGTATCAGCTACTTCAGTCGATCGACCGCTGCCCTTAGTCGATCGACCAACCTACGAGTTCCAGTAGCTACTGTTTAGCGAAGAGCAGTCGATCGACTGCCTTGCATGGTCGATCGACTGCCTTGCATGGTCGATCGACCAAGCCGCTAATTCTGACGTGAATAAGAAGATCGAGAAATTAGAAGCCCATGGTACATTAGGTTTTGGAATAAGAACTACGTTGTATTCCTATATAACGTAGCTTTAGTTTTCAGAATATTCATCTAGTTTTCTATCAAGTTTTTATCATTCAGTTCGAAGATACAATTCAACATCCATAGTTTAGTTCGTTCTTTTATAAAGTTTCTGTTTTGCATTCGGTTCTGATCTTCCCTTTATAATTCCTTTACACGGTATTCTTCTGTTCTTATTCAGTTCTACTGCTTCCATTCGTAGTATAGAATTGCTAGGTTAGATCTCTCGAGACCAATTTATCGCTTTATGTTAATCGCTTGTTTAGATAATTTAAGCATGATTTCGAATATTTTAATTGTTAAGCTTATTGCTGTTTTTATCATGAGTATGAGTAGCTAAATCTCCTGTACTAGGATGTAGGGAATCTGTAGCATAGGCGGCATTAGAATAGGACGACCTAAATCGCGCCATGGTCGATCGACTGGGTCCCCTGGTCGATCGACTGCCCATGTGAGTTTTACTTCGTTTTAGTTAATTTAATTTCTATTTTTGACGAATCGAGTGCACGCGACTAGTTGAATGTTTAGGAATTGACCGACCCAATAAAAGATAGAAAGATAGGGAAGGAAAATAGCCTACCTAATTAAGACGACTAGATTAATGAGATCGAGAGATAAGTTAATTTAGCCTTTTGAGTCACTTTTCAGGACGAAAGTTAGTATTAGTGATATTAGGGACCTGTAGCGAGATCGAAAGATGCTACCTGTGAGAGTGGACCGAGAGAACCTCTTATTTTCCCGTCTCACGTGTTTGTTTTAGACCTACCTAGTATACTGCCGCCGAAACTACAGTGAACCGACCATCTTAGCACCCTTTTAATATCTGTTTTCATCAATTAGCTTAGTTTACTGTTCTTTTATTACCATTAGTATAGAACAAACCAAATCAAACCCCCACACACTTTACTTTTAGACTTAAATAAGACAACTATTAATTGCATCGCCTCCCTGTGGTTCGACCCTGTTACCACTAGCTTCTGTTAGTTTTAATACGTATTATAAATTTTATCTTTGGTGCACACAACGACGGGCATCAATAGCTATGAGTTGTATACCATTCCACTTATCCCTACTCTATCTTTTGGATCTTTGAGGTTAATATTTGTTTTTAGCTCATGTTTTGTCATTGTCGAGGGCGACAATAAGCTAAGTGTGGGGGAATTGATGAGCCCATAATTATATATGTTTTTATCCCATATCCGTATATTGTTAGTGTCGTCTTTCGCATTATTTCAGCTAAATTATTATATATTCGTTAATTTTGAGATTTAATTACTGTTATTATTATTTTAATTGCAAATAGGCTTATTTAGTGTGTTTTGGTATAGCAGATTACAAGACGGAAGAGAATGGGCCGAATGACGCGCTTAATGGATCAAAAATATGACGCGAGTATGTGTAAAACGGACTAAAGAACAAAATAAGAAGCGAAGCATATGAAATAAAGAAGCACGTAAGCAGGCACGTACGTAATCTTTAACTAATAACGCAAGATTCACGGCCCATCAAATGAAGACGGACAGATCACAAGCATATGGACCGGTGAAATATAAAATAAACGAACCATGAATAAATTTAAGTCCAAAACTTGTGCACGTAACCAATAATGTAACACCCCGTAAATTTAAAGACCTTTATTATATTTTAAAAGTAATATTTTAATCTATTTTAATTTTATATTAATTTATTTGGAATAAAATTTGATTGATAAAATATAATCTTATTTTATTTTGAAGAAATGTAATTATTTTTGATAGTTTAGAAATGTTTAAAAGTGATTTAAACTATATTTAAACCTTTTCCTTTGATAAAATAGATTTCGGATAAAAGTCGTAAAATTGGGATTTTCCCATTTCTTACGGTCGTTGGGTAAACGAGTTTGGATATTGGGCATATGAGTACTTAATCTTTTAGTAAAATCGTGTTTAAGAACTTTAATGTTCTCGGAAATCGCGTTTGACGAATATTTCTAATTTCCGTCGAAACAAACCAAAACGTAAACAATTGAAACTCGCCCAAACACCCTACCCCAAGCCATGCACCCTCCATCCTCCATGGGTCTCCTCTTCATCTTTCATTTCCTCAATCCTCATTATCTCTCTTCCTTTCATCAAACACCAAATTCATCTCAAAAATCCTCCTTACAATCCCTAAATCCACCATAAATCCTTCATTTCTCCACCAAATCTCATAAAAATTATATATTTGGAATCCTCTCTTCAATCCTCATCTACTAGTAAGCTTTATTTTCATTTCCCCCAATTTTGTTTTAAGACTCATCTTTTAGGGTTCTCGAATTTAAGCTTAATAATTGTGTTTTTGTTGTTCTTATAGGTGAAAGATTTGAAGATAACTTATGTGACTCATATATTGTAGAAGATGATGAGTGATTTCGGTTTGTAGGGCTCTTTCTCAAGTGTTATTGTTCTCTTTTTCTAGCTTAAGGTAACTATTCCGAGTCACTCGACGAATTAATGTCACATTAGTAGTTGTATTTGTTGTTTGTTGTTGTTTGAGACGATATTGTGATAGATGAATGAATGGAGTAAGATGAGTATGCTTATGTTTAATTTATGTTACCCATTTGTATATTATTGTTTGGAACAAATTTGGATGAGGAATTATGTGTTGTGACAAGTCCGTGTTTTGGCTGGAACGTCATCAAGACGGACCAAGACGGTTTCCAATGTTTTCAAAAATATGACAGATTGAACGACATCGAAAAATTAGGTGGTTTAGCCACTTGAATCACTCAATTCGGAGTCCGTATGAGTAAATGGCGTCGTTTTATCGATTAAAAATTTATAGAAAAGTTTACCCTTGTGTGAGACGGTTATTTATGCTATTTTATTATGCGAGAATTTTGTGGAATTAGTTATTTTGTAAGTTGGAATATATTTTCTTATGTTAATAGTTTTTCACATGATAGAAATTGGAAATGTTATGAGAATGATATTGTGATGAATTTTGTGATGTGGGCCAAAGTAGGCCAAGACTCTGAGCTGGGCCAGATTGACCGAACGAGTTTGGTCAAACTAGGTTTAAACCGGTCAGCCTCGATTTGACCGAAGACCCATCGCGGGACTCGGGTCGAGGGTTTGTCTTTGAGGTGAGATTGGTTGTTATTGGATGTTTTATGTTATGCCTTGATATTTGTGATTTTCATTTCACATGTTGGTTGTTGGATGCTTTGGATGCCTTATGCTTGAATCTTGTTGCCTCTCTGCCATTTTAGCTTGTTCTCATGGATTATGGTACTGTTGGTTAGCTAGATTTAAGATTATTATTGATATTGGAGATATTGTTGGATTGTCAGCTGGATATGCTCTTACGTAGCCTTTCATATGCTAGGGTGTGTATGATCATTTGCGTGTGCAAGTTTGGACTCTTTGCCCCTCTTATGGTTAAGTGGGTGTCCTACTTGTCTTGTGTGGTGTGGGCTAAAGTATTCAAGCTGGGACTAAGTCCTAGGTGAGTATTTCGGCCTTCGTCATAGATAGGCCATTATAGTCTTTGACGAGTATATGTTCATCGCTTAATAGCCTTTGTGTCTTAGCTTGGTGGGTTTATATCCAAGGTAGGGCATGACCTCCTGACGTACTCTTAGAACTATGTGGTCAGCTTAAGTACTAGCCAACCCTTTGGTGGACTCCTTAGGGGTACTCATGTGTTGATATCATGGGTCTTGGATGCGGTAGTTTTTCGCATATCGCTAGCTCTGCGCAGGTTTAGGACTAGGGTGTTTACCTTACCTCGTGGTATAGACTCGAGCTACAGAGTAACTATTGACGGTACTAGGAACTTATGCCCGTCTCTAGATATATTGTCCTTTCTTGTTTGATGATTCTATGAATCATAGAAGGTGAGATGCAAGCCGGCTATGGTTGATAGAGTTTGGATCCCCGGATGTTATGTGATTCACATGATAGTCTGGTATGAGTCGGTCTAGTATTCACATGCTAGGGCTGTGTTGTTATATTATTGTTCACATGATAAGCACGATTGTTTAGCATCTATATGCTAAGGCTATGTGTTATTCATATTCATATTCTTATTTTTACATGTTACATTAATTATGACATTTCGTGGCTGGGAGAACTCGGAGTTACTCCCCACTGACTGTGGCTTTTGTATTTGTATAAAATGCGATTGACAGGTAGGTGATGCATATATGGGGTACATGGACGAGCTAGCGAGCAAAGTAACCGTGGGACCTAGATTGGCTTTATTTTATTGTGACCCTTAAACACTTTTTATGTCATATACTTTTTTTGGACATATGTCTCCCTTTTTCACATTTGAGTTGTATAACTTTGTTTCGCGACTTTAGCGATGTTCTATTTATGAGATTTATTTTAGACCTTGCATGTTTGACACCTTCCCATTTGGATACTTTTATAACAGGTTCAGGCTTTAAAAATTACAGGTTCTTACCCAAATGAACCTATTACAAACATATCTATGCAGTTTTATTTTAAAAATTAGGTGTTTATTTTTCCGCAATGAATGAGGGTGTCACAGTTGGTATCAGAGCATATTTGCTCCCGACGCACGTTTGTGCACCCCAATATAAATAACTTGACCTTAAAATAATAAACTTGAGAGATGGGTAGGATGGGTAGACTTAGGACCTTATGTTGTAGTCTGTTGTGTGTTTGCTCTTTGTTAGGTTTTAACATGTTTGTTGATTGCCATGTTATATTTGTTGTGCCTTGTATCAATAACCGTAAACCTACCAACGTGAAGATCAAGATTTGGTGCCTATTGCCGAGGACTGAAGATTTGTTTACCTTTGAAGAATGCTTCTACTTTCTCGAAGATGTTTCTCATTCTTTGTGTACCTTGTCTTATTCCTTATCTCTTGGTGCTTATTCTCCTTCTAAACTCTCTTTTCTTTTTCCTTGGAAGTTACTCTTGTACCCTCCTAACTTGTCCTTTGTTCCTTGTTTATCCTACCTTAACGCCTTTTTGATAGTACTCTTTATTTTGAGGAACGTTGACCTTGGTTTGGAAAATTCGACTTTTGAGGAGATTGTTTGTGGTTAACCCATAACCTTGGTTTTAAGAGGTTGTGATGTTGGAAAGACTTAGGTGGAATTGAGTGGTGGAATCGAAGGGGTAAGATTGAGAGAGTAAGTAAGTTGAATTTACGATTGGCTTTCGTAATCACTTTGGATATGAGGGTTTTATAAGGTATATGTTACCATATGAGAAATACTAATTTTGGGATTATTAGTTGGTCTAAGTGAGTGATCTTAATTACTACTTGAGGTATGGAATGAGAGTGAGACTAAGCTACATTGTTGGGAAATCTTAGCACTTGTTTTAGTAACTAGAAAGGATAATGATATGGTTGACGCCAATTGTTAAGTTGAAGGATATAGTTTTAATTTATGGTGTTAGAATGTGAGAATTTAGAGATTAGAATTAGGACCCTTGATTGAAGATTTTATCATTTTGAGAAACCCATGGTTGACACTAGTTGGATATGAGTATAGCTTTGTTAGAACTTTGACCTTGATCTTGTGGAAGTTGTTTGTGGATGTTTGAAAATTTGGAGTGGTGAAATCACACTTATAGTGGAGTACCCTGTTTCAGGGAATAGATTAGGATGAAGTAACATGAGCGTTTTGAGGAAATCCTTGGGAGTGATGTGGTTATAAGTTTTGTTGCTAAGAAGTTTTCGGAACCGCTTAGGTTGATGTTGTTGTTTGAGATTTGAGTACCTGGCATTTCCTTGTTGCCGAATTTCCTTTCTTCTTTGACCATAAGCGTTACCATTCATACCTCCTTTTCCCCGCTTCATCTTGCTCATGATCTTGAATTAGCCGCCGTGGTACATGCCTTGAAGACATGGAGGCATTACCTTATTGGAGTTCATTGCCGCATTTATACCGATCATAAGAGTTTGAGGTGTATCTTTACCCAGAAAGAATTGAATATGAGGCAAAGAAGATGGCTAGAGTTGGTGAATGATTATGATGCCGAGTTGATTTATCATGAAGGGAAAGCAAATGTGGTGGCCGATGCTTTGAGTAGGAAGACTAGTCACTCTTTGAGCACTATCCGTGTGTTACCTGACGAACTTACCACGGAATTTCAAAAGTTAGGGATAAGCCTTGTTGGGAAGGGCTTTGACTATCTTAGTGCCTTGAGTGCAGAACCCGACTTTTACCGTGAGATCCATACTTGCCTACCTGAGGATGCTACTTTCAAGTCCATTCAAGCAAAAATCCAACTTGGGCAAGCTAAGGATTGTGTGGTGGATAGTGATGGATACCTTCGTTACCAAGGTAGGATGTATGTTCCGAGAGTAGCCGAGTTGAGGAAGAAGATCCTTGATTAAGCTCACCTTTCTCCTTACTCTATTCATCTTGGTGGTGACAAGATGTATAAAGACTTGAGATTACAGTTTTGGTGGCCTAGGATGAAGATTGATGTCCTAGAGTATGTTAGCAAGTGTCTTACCTGTCAGAAAGTGAAGATTGACATCGAAACCCGGGGTTTGCTACAACCTTTGGATGTTCCCCTTTGGAAATGGGAGTCCATCTCCATGGACTTTGTGATGGCTTTACCTAAGACTGCTAGCGGAAAAGATGCGGTTTGGGTGGTTGTAGATCGATTGACCAAATGTGCTAGGTTTATACCTATCAAGGAGACATGGAACTTAGTTGTCCTAGCTGGTGCCTACGTGAAGGAGATAGTACGCTACCATGGAGTGCCTAAGGATATAGTTTCAGATCGTGACCCAAGATTCTGTTCCCGTTTCTAGACTGTTTTGCAAGAAGCCATGGGTAGTAAACTACTGATGAGTACCGCTTTTCATGCCGCTACAGATGGACAGACTGAGAGGACTATCCAGACTTTAGAGGACCTCCTACGTGCTTGTGCTTTAGACTTCCACACTTCTTGGGAGAAGTGCTTACCTCTTGTTGAATTCTCCTACAACAATAGCTATCATACTTCTATCAAGATGTCACCTTATGAAGCTTTGTATGGTAGGAAGTACCGTAGTCCGGTCTGTTGGGATCAAGTCCAAGATGCTCATGTGTTGGGACCCGATTTGGTGACTGAGACCATCAATCAGGTTCAGATCATTCGAGAGCGTATGAAAACCGCTCAAGACCGACAGAAATCTTATGCCGATGTCCGTCGTCGACCACTTACCTTTGAGGTTGATGATCGAGTGTTCCTTAAGGTATCACCTATGAAAGGGGTGAAACGGTTTGGTGTGAAAGGAAAGCTGAGTCCCAAATACATTGGACCTTTCCGTGTGCTTGAGAAGATTGGTCCCGTTGCTTACCGTTTAGAGTTGCCCCCGAATTTGAGCAAGGTTCATAATGTCTTCCATTTATCTCAGTTGAGGAAGTACATTAGTGATCCGAGCCATGTTATTCAAGAAGAAATCCCAGATTTGGAACCCAACTTGGCTTTGGAAGAAAGGCCGATCTGAATCCTCGAAAGGGCAAACAAGCAACTTAGAAACAAGGTGGTGCCCCTAGTTCGTATCCTTTGGCATTGTGGAAATGTCGAAGAAGAAACTTGGGAGCCTGTATCTTCTATGTTAGCTAAATATCCCGAACTTTTCTCGTGAGGTAATCCTCTTTCCTTTATCTAATTCTTGTGAGTTTTAGCTATCCTTTCGAGTGTTCCTCTCCTTCTCTTAAATACTCTCTGCGTTAGTAGTCCTTGCTTAGTTATTTAAAAGTCGTAGTTAGAGTTTGGTCATAGCTAGTGGAGTTATTATCCTTATTATAGAGTTTCGAACTAAAGATTTTTGAAAATGTTTTAATGTTTTCCACGGGTTTTAACGTCAATGAGTGGTAAAGCTCGTTATTGGAGACGTCCGATAATTGGTTTTCTCATTTGTTGGTGTAAAAAATATATATATATTTATGTCTTTGATTTGGAATGTTGATGTTCTTGAACGGCCGACGAAGATATTCCGTTCCATTGAAAAGACACTTATTTTTCATACGTTCACATTTTGAAGATTTTGTTTACTTGATTTTAAAGAGATAGACCTACATATATACAATGTTCCTTTTTCTAAGTTTCGGGGACGAAACTTCTTAAAAGGAGGGATGATTGTAACACCCGTAAATTAGAAAACCTTTATTATATTTTAAAAGTAATATTTTAATCTATTTTAATTTTATATTAATTTATTTGGAATAAAATTTATTTGATAAAATATAATATTATTTTATTTTGAAGAAATGTAATTATTTTTGATAGTTTAGAAATGTTTAAAAGTGATTTAAACTATATTTAAACCTTTTCTTTTGATAAAATAGATTTCGGATAAAAGTCGTAAAATTGGGATTTTCCCATTTCTTACGGTCGTTGGGTAAACGAGTTTGCATATTGGGCATATGAGTACTTAATCTTTTAGTAAAATTGTGTTTAAGAACTTTAATATTCTCGGAAATCGCGTTCAACGAATATTTCTAATTTCCGTCGAAACGAACCAAAACGTAAACAATTAAAACTCACCCAAACACCCTACCCCAAGCCATGCACCCTCCATCCTCCATGGGTCTCCTCTTCATCTTTCATTTCCTCAATCCTCATTCTCTCTCTTCCTTTCATCAAACACCAAATTCATCTAAAAAATCCTTCTTACAATCCCTAAATCCACCATAAATCCTTCATTTCTCCACCAAATCTCATAAAAATTATATATTTGGAATCCTCTCTTCAATCCTCATCTACTAGTAAGCTTTATTTTCATTTCCCCCAATTTTGTTTTAAGACTCATCTTTTAGGGTTCTCGAATTTAAGCTTAATAATTGTGTTTTTGTTGTTCTTATAGGTGAAGAATTTGAAGATGACTTAGGTGACTCATATATTATAGAAGATGATGAGTGATTTCGGTTTGTAGGGCTCTTTCTCAAGTGTTATTGTTCTCTTTTTCTAGCTTAAGGTAACTATTCCGAGTCACTCGACGAATTAATGTCACATTAGTTGTTGTATTTGTTGTTTGTTGTTGTTTGTTGTTGTTTGTTGTTGTTTGAGATGATCTTGTGATAGATGAATGAATGGAGTAAGATGAGTATGATTATGTTTAATTTATGTTACCCATTTGTATATTATTGTTTGGAACAAATTTGGATGAGGAATTATGTGTTGTGACAAGTCCGTGTTTTGGCTGGAACGCGTCAGTACCGGACCGAGACGGTTTCCAATGTTTCCAAAAATATGACAGATTGAACGGCATCGAAAAATTAGGTGGTTTAGCCACTTGAATCACTCAATTCGGAGTCCGTATGAGTAAATGGCGTCGTTTTATCGATTAAAAATTTATAGAAAAGTTTACCCTTGTGTGAGACGGTTATTTATGCTATTTTATTATGCAAGAATTTTGTGGAATTAGTTATTTTGTAAGTTGGAATATATTTCCTTATGTTAATAGTTTTTCACATGATAGAAATTGGAAATGTTATGAGAATGATATTGTGATGAATTTTGTGATGTGGGCCAAAGTAGGCCAAGACTCTGAGCTGGGCCAGATTGACCGAACGAATTTGGTCAAACTAGGTTTAAACCGGTCAGCCTCGATTTGACCGAAGACCCGACGCGGGACTCGGGTCGAGGGTTTGTCTTTGAGGTGAGATTGGTTGTTATTGGATGTTTTATGTTATGCCTTGATATTTGTGATTATCATTTCACATGTTGGTTGTTGGATGCTTTGCATGCCTTATGCATGAATCTTGTTGCCTCTCTGCCATTTTAGCTTGTTCTCATGGATTATGGTACTGTTGGTTAGCTGGAATTTGGATTATTATTGATATTGGAGATATTGTTGGATTGTCAGCTGGATATGCTCTTGCGTAGCCTTTCATATGCTAGGGTGTGTATGATCATTTGCGTGTGCAAGTTTGGACTCTTTGCCCCACTTATGGTTAAGTGGGTGTCCTACTTGTCTTGTGTGGTGTGGGCTAAAGTATTCAAGCTGGGACTAGGTCCTAGGTGAGTATTTCGGCCTTCGTCATAGATAGGCCATTATAGTCTTTGACGAGTATATGTTCATCTCTTAATAGCCTTTGTGTCTTAGCTTGGTGGGTTTATATCCAAGTTAGGGCATGACCTCCTGACGTACTCTTAGAACTATGTGGTCAGCTTAAGTACTAGCCAACCCTTTGGTAGACTCCTTAGGGGTACTCATGTGTTGATATCATGGGTCTTGGATGCGGTAGTTTTCCGCATGTTGCTAGGTCTGCGCAGGTTTAGGACTAGGGTGTTTACCTTACCTCGTGGTATAGACTCGAGTTACAGAGTAACTATTGACGGTACTAGGAACTTATGCCTGTCTCTAGATATATTGTCCTTTCTTGTTTGATGATTCTATGAATCATAGAAGGTGAGATGCAAGCCGGCTATGGTTGATAGAGTTTGGATCCCCGGATGTTATGTGATTCACATGATAGTGTAGTATGAGTCGGTCTAGTATTCACATGCTAGGACTATGTGTTGTTATATTATTGTTCACATGATAAGCACGATTGTTTAGCATCTATATGCTAAGGCTATGTGTTATTCATATTCATATTCTTATGTTTACATGTTATATTAATTATGACATTTCGTGGCTGGGAGAACTCGGAGTTACTCCCCACTGACTGTGGCTTTCGTATTTGTATAAAATGCGATTGACAAGTAGGTGGTGCATATATGGGGTACATGGACGAGCTAGCGAGCAAAGTAACCTTGGGACCTAGATTGGCTTTATTTTATTGTGACCCTTAAACACTTTTTATGTCATATACTTTTAGGGACATATGTCTCCCTTTTTCACATTTGGGTTGTATAACTTTGTTTCGCGACTTTAGCGATGTTCTATTTATGAGATTTATTTTAGACCTTGCATGTTTGACACCTTCCCATTTGGATACTTTTATAACAGGTTCAGGCTTTAAAAATTACCGGTTTTTACTCAAATGAACCTATCACAAACATATCCATGCAGTTTTATTTTAAAAATTACGTGTTTATTTTTCCGCAATGAATGAGGGTGTCACAAATACGGCCACAAGTATTGGGAAATTTAGTATCTGAAGATTAGAGAAGAGCAGAAGCTACGAGAAGCCAAAACAAGCACAAACAATGGAACTACAATTCTACTAAGGATCTCCAAATTCTATCTTTTCTGTATCCTACCCAGAAAATCTATCCTAAATCTTTCCAAAATTTAATCCCAACTGAAGCTATAAAACCCATGTTCTCAATCAGGCGAGGAGGAGGCGAATACCCATAGATATTTTATAGAAGTTGAGCGAAATAAAGTGACGATTTGAGGCCTGATTGGGTCGTGAGAGCAGTAGGAGACCGTACTCGGGCGGAGTCTTAGTACACGGTCGAGTAAGGGCGAATTTGAGGCGGTTCCTAAGGTGCGACATTCGAAGTTTCGACTACAAGTTCCGGGTAGAAATTAAGTTCTCTCTACCTCTCTTGTATTCAATTTATGGTTCATTTTTGTTGATTAATTTTAGTATTGAAAACCGTTGGTTGTTTATTGTTAATCTTTCAGTTATTTGTATCCGGAATTTTACTCGTTCTTAATTGAAGGTTACAATTTCTGTTTATAATTTGTTATCTTATTATGGCCTGAGATTTCTAACTATGCTAATTGTGTGATTCTGGGTTAGTTTGAGTTACATAATTCGAGTAGCAACTAGTTTAGATTAATCTCTGCGAATTGGGGTTAGCCTAAGTTAGGAATAAAATTTGGTCAGTTAATCTTTAGGTAGTAACGACACTAAATGATTAATTGGGTTAATGACGTCTTCTTGGTTCGATAATGCTTCTAATCCGGTCTTTAGTAGGGTGCGACAAACTTACGTCGGTCGGTTAGTTAAAACTCGGTTTAGGCTTAGTTCAGGTCGGTTATAATCTAAGAGAGGATAGAGAGTTATTGTTATCTTTAATTCCGCAGTTAATCTATAAATTATATGGAGATTTGACGTAAACAATAACCGGTTGACAAACTAGAATTACCAGTAGAATATGTGCTTAATGGGGTATTTAACTCCGCGTCTAGCTTCAGTATATAGTTCTGTCAGTTTAAAATCACAAGTGAAAACCCCCTAATCGTAAATAATGTTAATAGCCGTAAATATGTAAATAAATAGTATATATGTAAGTTAGTGAATAAAAGTTCTATATAGTTAATTAGTTTTTCCAGTCTCTCCGTGGGATCGACCCTATTTATCCTTTAATATATTTATATTTTTGAGGTTAAGATAGGTTTCATAAATTATTAATTTGTATGCGCAAACGACACATATCAGCGCTCTTAGATGTCTTATGTGCTTTTTTGAGTTCTCCATTAGATGTCATACACATAGCCGGTGGCATGACTTCTTGAACACTTCTTTAATACCTCCTGCCATTGCGGCTGATTGATCAGTTAATATTGTCGATAGCTGCTTGTCACCCATTGATTTTAAGAACGTTTTAAATAACCAAATGAATGCCTCGGTTCTCTCATTCAACACAAAGCCGCAACCAAACATTATATTTCTCCCATGATGATTCATTCCAACAAAAGGAGCACAAATCATGTCGTATCGATTAGTTCTATAAGTTGTGTCGGTAATTGTTGGATCACTAAATAAATCATAATCCTTCTTCATCTGACCATCACGCCAAAAGAAATTACATAATCTCCCTTCTTCATCTAGCTCAAAGTCAAAGAAGAAGTCTTCTTCATGCTGTTTACATCTCATGAATATTTGAATAAGGGCATGTGCATCTGTGCCTTCAATACACTTTTTCTTTTCCCTTGAAATCACATTGTAAGCATCTCTCGGTATATATCCAACCATTTTTGGTCCACCTTTTTCCTTCGTGATTAATCTTACAACATCAGACAATTTGATGCCACTGCCCACCAAACATCTCTTATTTAATAGAAACCGAGCTAAAATAGAGTATCTCTGTATAGAATAAGGTACGGTAACATAGGGTTATAAATAGAGCAGCACCATGCATTTGCATTAATAACATAGAGGGTTGAGTCATGAATGTAACTAAGAAACCCGGTTTGCATCATACTCCGTATTAAACTGGTAAATTATTGAAAGGACAACGAAGCCATTACACCATAAGAAATATGAAAGCATGTGTAAACATAAGAATACATGATACTGTAAGGCTCCTTGGCTGACATCGAGCAAAATATATGGTAAGAAATTTGGGAACTTGATAAGCTACAAAAATTACTCTAAAATATAAAATCATCAATAGAACTACCAAACAAATACCTTTCTACTCTGCAAAACACAATAAAAATTATGGTTTTTGAGCATAATAAATACGGAGTAAGAATTTTCTTCGTGATTTATTGTTGATACTTTCGCTAATTTGCAAGAAACAAAGATAGTGAATAGTCAATCTCAAGAGCCACTAAGAGGGAAAAAAACTTGTCGTAATCAATTGTAAATATTACTATGACAAAGCCAATAATATTCCAAAGTACAATCTATTATGTGAGAAGCCAATGGAATTTTTCAATGAGGACAAAAGAATGAGATAAAATTTGCAATAATAGACGAAAGAAAAATTTAGGAATTGCCTTGATACTTTTCAATCTTTCGGCTTTTATTAGTCCTTCGTCATAGAATATACCCTAATTTCAGACTTCATCGAAAAAAAAACATTAATAAATATCATAATAAAGAAAAAAAAGTTAAGAACATTAAATTGATGCACTAGAAGTAAAAAAAAAAGTTAAGAACATTAAATTAACGCATTAGAAGTACACAATAAATTATGTGTTTAGAAAATCATGACATGGAAGGGGAATAGGAAAGGGATGAAACGTATGCAATTTATATATAATGATAGCTAAGTATCCTACTCAACATCATATAGGAAAGGAATTACAACTCTATACAAATTCTACTTGATGTAGATATCATTTTGTACCTAAAAGTGCAAAAGTATACTACAATTAATTAGATTTTTATATTACTTTTATATTTAAATTATTCCTTGAAACAATAGCCAATAAAATCGCATCAAAACCATAGCCAATGAAATCGCTTCAAAAGTTCATCAAAACCATAGCCAATCAAATCGCTTCAAAAGTTCCTCTTTTAAGTATATACTAGATTTAATGCCCGTGCGATGCACGGGCCTTGAAATAATATCGTTCTATTTACATTTGTTTAAGGCGATAAAATAATATCATAAAAAAATTGATTGTTTGGTTAGTTTTTTTTTGTTTTTAATTAAGAGAATTAATGTTTTGGCTCTAAACTAAATCATCTATTTCCAAATTTTGATTAACACGGTGGTCATTATCATGCTTTCAAAGTGAAGACCCCATCTTGAGCCTTCAAATACTTTAGGGATCAGATATAAACGTATATACTATCGTATTATCTTTACCAACACATATATACTATCGTATTATCTTTACCAACACATACAGGCTTATGTACGTACTCCTCATTAGGAGAACTTGTACTCTTCATTCTTAGTAGCGAATTTATCCCTTGGTTAATTGTGCCAGCATGACATCATGTAGTGCTATAAACTTATTTTTAGGGATCAGATTATATGTGAATAAGCAGTTGCGGAGTTAGGAATTAAATCCAGCGGAGGCGAAAAGTCTCAGTAGAAGCGAACTGATAATAGTTTAAGAAAAACTCGAAAAAAATTGGAAATTTCTAACTAAAAACTTCAAAATTTTTGACCGCGAGCGTGCCCGCTACCCCTCAATTGTTAATAAGTTTAACAATCACTAAGATTCCATATAAAAGTACTCTGATCCGTACTTTCTTTAGAATTGTTTTTAAACCAAAACTTATACTGCAATGAAGGAATGAATTTTTCTAGAAAAGAACCGTCTCGGTGTTCATTAAATAGAGTAATAACAATAATCATAAACGGAGCTTCTAGCAAGCCAATTTAAGAGTAAATAATACATGGAAGTAAATGCTACCGACAAGCAACAACAATAAAAAGAATGAAAATAAAACCCTATGATAAGTATTTTATAGTTACTGAGTAAGCAATTGTAAAACAATGTGGATTACCTTCTCTAACATAATTATTATGAAGAATTGTTTCGCACATGATTAAACAAACTTGCTAAACACTCGACTTAATATTGTACCTGAAATTTTTAACAAAATAACATTATTAGTATTGGCTAAAAAATCGTATGAAGATATAATATAGCATAGCATGCAAACAGATTATTAGCAATAATAATTATTATATACACCAATATCACACAACAAAGGGTACAATTAGCAGGAAAAGAAAATCAGAAAAAGTTAAGAGAGAAAGATGAAAGATTGAGAGTAGGAGGCATTCGACTTCTTTGCAAGTTGGATATAATCTCTTTTATATGCAAGGCTAAATACATATTTGAAGTCATAAAAAACTCTTTTTTGTTACTATAATAGTATTATATTATTAATATTAATAATTTATAATATATAATAATATTGTATTTGATAGACATACATGTGGAACGGAATTCACTATTATTAGAACACAAACACTTTATTTTTTTTATCTTTTTTTTAATAATATTGTATTTGATAGACATGCATGTGCAACGGAATTCATTATTATTAGAACACAAACACTTTTTTTTTATCTTTTTTTTTTTAATAATATTTATTGTATTTGATAGACATGCATGTGCAAGTGCAACGGAATTCAAACACTTGTTTATTTTTTTTTATCTTTTTTTAGTAGTGTGTAAAATTTGGAGATTAATATTGCTCGAAGCGATTCACAAAACTTGGACTCTTTGTAATCGCTCGAAAAAAACTTCCTTTATTAATATAGATAGATACTAGATTTAATGCCCGTGCGATGCACGGGCCTATTTGTAAAATTTTATCGTGTATAACGTTGTAGTTCGTAATATTTAATTTGTGCAAAGTTTAATAACAACATTGTTACAAAAATTCATAAATTCTTAATTATACTAATTTAACCAAGATCTTTTAACAAAATAATTAGATAGTTTAGAAAAGTTGACCTTGCTCGAAAATCTCTTGGTAAAATGGAGTTCATGATTTAATGCTCGGACAACTTGATATTGTCTTTTGTAATTAATAATTATTAAGATTGACTTATTTTCTAAAGAAAAAATCTTAAGAGATGTCAACACTACTTGAAGACAACGAAGACACTTGGAAATTTGTCCACTAACAATTTATTGTTAATCGTAGAGATCAGATTTACTTATCAAACAAACAAAATGGTTAGGTATTAGTAATGTATAAGGAGTGATATTTTAATTAGAAATCTTATCCTTGGCTTGGTACGTTTAACTAAGGTAGAATAACAAATAATTAATTTGATAATAAGTTACCCAGATTAGCGGAATTAGTGAATATTTTAATACATTAATGCATACTTCGTAATTTTTGTTTCCAACTCTAACTCTTGTACTTTATTAAAATAAATAAAACTCGGATTCTCAACTTTCGAATGAGAGCTCTCAAAAATTCCAACTCTTAAGAGGAACATTATCTGTAAACAAATATACGAAAACTTCCCACTTTGCAGCTTCAACCTCCACTTTAGCAAACTCTTGTTACTCAACCAGTCTAGAAAATGGAAATAATATACAAAAATTTATACTGATACGGAATTCGTGGTACTTTTTAAGGAGTCGTTTGGTTACATACAGGAACTTACAATGCCTAGGAAGTGTAATATCACATGATTTTAGAATTCATGTGAATTAGAAAATGTTGTTTGGTTACATGTAGGCATTGTAATTCATGTAGGCATTCCCACTTACCTAGGGGGATCTAGGTAAGCAACTTCCTCCATTATGGAGGAATTGGAATTCATGGGAAGTTCTAATTCATGTGAATTGGGGTAACCAAACAACCTACCCATTTTGCAATTCACATGAATTAAAGTTCCTATGTAATTTAGTGGGCAACCAAACGACCCCTAAGTCAATAAAAACTTATAAATTGTATGAACAAATGTAGAACTAAGATTTGCATCTTAGCAGTACCAAGTACTTTAAAAAATTTAAATCAAGTCTTCTATCTTATCTTATCATTTGATATGATAACAAAGTTTTCATATGTTTCTTCAACCTTTATTACTTCAATCATCACGTACAATCCGTCTCATTATAAACGGCCACTATCCGTCTATAATTTATGAAAGTGGGAGGGCAAGTGGGGGTATTCATTTTCCCTTCACTTTCGTAAGAAGGATATTATCCGTCTATATAATGAGAATTTGTGCATCACGTATATGTATATGATCTTCATTCTTCATTAACCATTATGTTCTTCCCAACATAATTTACCATTAACCTGCAAAACATATACATACAAAATAACACTTGTTAGTGAATATAACTATAATCATCAATTAATTTCTCATACAAAAACAAAGAAATTATGGGACATGGGATTAAACGAACAAAGCAAAACAACACAAACAAAAAGGAGAAATATTTGAATCATGAAATAACGCTTGATATCCGTCTAAGATAAAAAGCTGCTATATATACTATGTGTAGACGTGTAGTGTTATAGTAGTTTTGGAATTGGTATGACATATTACCATGTAAAATAATAATGTTATTTTATATAGGGGAGATGGAAGATAGAATAAGTGTTTTATTTCAATTAGGCTACAAATTATATCTTTATCTTCTGACTAATTATATAATACCGCGTATTTCACATGCATACTACAAAATTATTAGAGAATTTGAGTTGAATTCTATTACTTCTCTTATTGTTATTATATTTCATAGTCTTGATCGATTTTGTTGTAGATGGATAAAAATTCTTAATTATTATTTTATTTTTTATTATATGAAGTGGTACATAAAAGTTGGAGACTCTGTAATCGCTCGAAAAAAGCTTCCTTTAATAATATAGATAGATATTGATATTGATTCTTTTGGACTTCTATTTGCTGAACTGAACAGAACTGAACTTATAGGAGCTAAACTGAACTGAACTTATAGGAACTGAACTGAACTTATAAGAGCTGAACTAAACTTATATGAGCTGAACTTATAAAAATTTTACGCTTTATATATATTAATTTTTTTTACAACTAATACAATACATTACAATAAAAAAATAAATTATATATCACATATATTTTTTCTAATCATTTATTTCCATATTATCATCATACTCGTCACTTTCATCTTCATCTTCATTTTCACTGACATCATCAAATCTATCTATTTTTTTTTTCTAACCATCTATTTTTTCTTTTAAAATAATGTATATAGGATAATTTTAATATTGGATTTTTTTTGCATTGATTTTAATGAAAAGGGTACTATTTTTTTCAATTCATCAATATTAAAAAACGGGTATGAATTTATAGTTAATATAAGTTGTATGAACTTGTCTAAACTGAACTTATAGGAGCTGAACTGAACTTATAGGAACTGAACTGAACTGAACTTATAAGAGTTGAACTGAACTGAACTGAACTTATAGGAACTGAACTGAACTTACACTACAAAGAAAAGGTTCCATAGCGACGGCGGAATCCGTCGCAAATACCGATATACCGTCGCAAATATAGAATTTGCGACGGACTTGCGACGTAACTAAACCGTCGCAAAGAATCGTCGTAAAATATAACCATGCGACGGAAATTCCGTAGCAAATAATATCCTGCGACGGACAGAGACATCGCAAGATTCCGTCAGAAATTCTTAAACTGCGACAGAATTTATTTGCTACGGGCTACGTATCCGTCGCAATGTCTCAGTCGCAATGGAACCTTTTTTTGTAGTGTTATAAGAACTGAACTGAACTTATAGGAACTGAACTGAACTTAGAAAGGCAAATAGAAGTCCAAAAGAACAGGACCTTAGTGTGTGTTTGGATAGCTGTTTGGGTGGAAACTAGATTAGTGCCTTGAGTATCTTGGAAATCGTAACTACCATCCTACACTTTGTAATCACCCTTTAATGTAAGGGTTTGAGCAACGGTTTCACATGTGTAATCTAATAAATAGCGCCAAATTACTTATGATAATTTAGCGCAAAATTAAACACAGGACAAGAATTCCCAACAATACTTATATATTAAGAAGAATCCAATAACACAACACCAACTAGAGTCTTCACAAGAGTACTTCTGGATGCTAAATTACAAACTAAGGGATAGATGGCTGATTACTTCCATGATCAGATGGGCTCGCTGTGCTACTGCTAATGTTAATCTATGCTATGCCTAAGAGACTAATATAAAGATAGACTAAGTTGTAGTTGTTGTTGTTTGAATTGTTGTTTGCTTGAATGAAATGTCTCCTTATATATAGGCATCACCCGGCTCTTTGTAAACTACTCCTTAGTAGGGAGGTGGTTGATAAACCGCCGAGTCTTCTTGAGACTTACTCTGGGTGCTTATCATGCCCCTTAGCCCAACATTCCCTCTTTTGTACTTCTTGGACTCCGTTTGTCTTCAACTTGGATTAACACAATCTATGCCCATACTTCATTCCTTATAAAGCCCACACACCCTTAAAATAATAAATTTAATACCTTAACTAAATTAGGCGCCAACAAATACCCCTCCAGCGTTCGAAGGTTTTAATTCAAAAGGAAATCTTCGGACGCTGAAATCCTCTCAGGCTATGCGCCTTATCTTAGGCTTATTACTCCAAAAATCCCAGTGCTTTATCCACTGATACCATGTTTTACAAACTCCGGAGCAGACTACCAGATTCTTCCATCCTAGTTTAGGAAAAATTTGCAGAATCATCATAGATTCATCAGACCCTAACACGAATAAAGGATTTGACCCTTCATTATTCTGGCAACGCCTTGGACTATCCTTTTCAAGCAGATCTCTGGCATGCTTTTTTGAAGGATTTTCCATGGTTTCTTATCGGTTAATATTGAGAGAGAAAGAAAGATGAATCCCTCCCCCAAAAAGTATCATATTTATAATACTCTGAAAAACTTAACCGTTTATAATGTTTGAAATGTGAAAACTGCTCCACCTCTTCACATCCCGTTTTTCTCGATACCTTCGAGTAATTCGTTTTCGGAAAAACCTTTGGAACAATAAATAATTCTAAATCATTACATTAAATGAAGGAATTTATCCCATAGATGCATTTATTTCGTGTGGGTTATATTAATTAATTCCCAAAAACATCTCTCAGCGCTAGGGTTTTATAGTTCTTGGCTTTCTGAAGTTGACCAATCTTCTGAAATCGATTGCTACACTTCATTGTCATCATCTTCATCAGAACTATTAATTATAATTGGATATTATTCACTATCTCCAGCCGTAGCCCCATCCTGGAACTCTTCCTGAAAGAGTGTTCTTTCTTCAAAATTTGAGAAATCTAGGCAACCGCAATTCACGGTTATTTCTACTCCATTCTTCATGGTTCT
Organism: Silene latifolia; assembly: GCF_048544455.1. Classification (NCBI taxonomy): domain Eukaryota; kingdom Viridiplantae; phylum Streptophyta; class Magnoliopsida; order Caryophyllales; family Caryophyllaceae; genus Silene; species Silene latifolia. The sequence goes on from NC_133538.1 coordinate 256,858,088, forward strand.
CTTCCTCCATGGCTGGGTAGGGTGTGGTTCTTTTGTCAAATTTTATATTTATTCCTCACAAGTGTACAAGGTTGTCATGTGTATGTGAGGGTCGAACCCACAGGACGGCTATTATGGTTCTAAGATCATTTGTCTAGACACTAGTTTAGTTTAACCTAAGATGATGAGTTGGTTTTAAGACTAACTAATGAAATTAAAGCTAAAGCAATTAAAAGTCAAGTAATTACTAGGACGATAAGAACAATGATTAGAGAAACTAGGATGTTCGGGTTCACTTATATAGATAATGAAGGAAGTACACATAGATTAACAAAATCCAAGAGCGAATGTAAAGGAATGACCCAACCTCTCGATGTGAGACTAACCCTAGGTTAAGATTGATTAACTCCTCACTTAATTAAACAAACCCACAATTTTATCATGTGATACCCAACAAGTAGAAAAGATAGTGCAAACACTTAAATTCTCATTCAAGCATCCTCACAAATACCTTATGTGCATGATAAAACAAATAAGCATATACTCAAGGATTGTAGTCTCTCTATGTCATAATCCAATCTTATAACTCTATCTAAGATCCCTCTCCATCCTAGTAGGAAACTACTCAAACATGGTGACAACAACTAATACAAAAGATGGAAACTTTGACATAAAACAAGTAGAAGAAAGCATGTTGTAGAGATAAACTAATTAAGCAAACTTGAATATGTAAACAATTGAAAGGTAAACAAACTAGAGGAAGAATTATACCAATAAGAGATAAAGTTGCAATCTTGAATTAAATGGAAGATGAATCTTCACCAATCTTCAAATTACAACCCAATACCAATTGTAAACTATTGAGATAAACTAATTCTAAGCTAAATTACTAAGTAATTAATGTTTGATTAGGAAAAGATTAAAGTTTGCTTAAGAATACGTGCATGAATATGGAAATAATTTCAAATCTAGGGTTGTGTGTCAAAAATGATTAAGGGAGGGGGTATTTATAACTTACAAGGAAAATAGGTCAAGAATTACAAAGGAAGTCAAAATGAGGAAAATATGTCCCAGCCAGTGGGTCGGCCGCCGGTAGGCTGCCCGGCTGGAGGTATTCTGATAGTTTGGTTAATAAATGAGAGTCATCAGGTATCCACGGCCGGTGCATCGGCCGCTGGTGGCTGTCCAGCCGGGCGCTCGCTGTAACTCTTCTTCAATTCTTTGCTTTGACTTCATCTTCATGCTTTCCCAGCCGATACGCCGGCTGCCAGTAGGCTGCCCGGCTGGGAACCTTCTGTAATTTTTCTCCAAATTCTTCCTTGGCTTCAAGGGAGGGGGTTCCTGGCCGGCTGCCGGCCTACCGGCTGGGAACCTCTTCTCAGCTTTCTCCTCTTCTTCTCCTCATTCTAACTTCTAATCTCGTCTTCCTTGCTCCCATTTCTTTGTTTCTGTCCCAAATCCTACAAGACCGACACAAGTAGATAGGATAGGGAACCGGGACGCAAAATGCAAGTAAAGACATGCAAAACCATATCAAATGGAGTCAAAATACATGAGAATAAAGGGGGAAAATGGTATAAATTTATCATATATCAGGTTCATAAGTTAAATTCGACTCATATGCTAAATCAAACCCTGGACTATCAGGATCAAAAGCAAATAGCCAAGCCCAACATCAGCACGTTCACCAATATGTCAAATCAATCCCCCAACTGTCTCACCATATTCGAAGAGACACGCAAGTGGGCAAGTGGAAACAATAAATTCCACGGATTAATTCCAAATTTTGCCTTTTATGCTAAGGACTTTTGAGACATGCAGCGCTGATCCAAATTATTTGCTTATTTGCTCAGCACTTGATCATTTCATTCACCACTCTCAACCCTTTATTGATTCACGAGTATCTTGTGAACTTTAATCATATTTGTTTGTAAAAAGGCTACTAGAATTATATCTGAGTATAAAACCTCCATTTTAAAGAATGTGAAGCGATAAAAAGAAACTAATAACTTATTATTATCATTTCCTAATATTTCAACATTTACATAATAATGCATCAACTTATAACTACTGCATAAAACATAACATGTGACAAAATATAATTTCGTCACACAAAGTACAAAGTACCATGGATAAAAACATTATTTTATCACGCCAGTCGCAAAACTAAACGACTACTGGCATAGAATAGCCTATAACGATACTACCATTCTGGGCACCCGATAATCTTAGAGGTCTTCTTGGCTCAAAATCTTGTTTACATCGCTATCACATTCAGGAATATGCTCCACAGCACCGCCATCCACTTCCATCTCTTCTAGAAAGTCATCGACATTATTCCCTTGCTGGTTCCATTCAAACTCAATAGGCCATTCTAGCCCAGCAGGGTTTTGGTTGTGGATTGTACTTGGATCATACAATCCTTCCACTAAAAAAGCCAACAGGCTTGTCCTCCTCAAAACCTCTGAGGCGACGGGCCTAGTACCCAAATAGGCCGTGATGGTTGACCCATTTGGGGCCCACTTGACTCCCTATTGAAACTGTCTTTTGTTTTCATACTTCAGATTCCCAGGGCCAGAAGGCAACAACCATATCGCCTAAGTGCGGCATACCATGATCATACTATACCTTGTACGATGGTCCGCACAAACCAGGATCCTCCTCAATACATCCTCCGCATCAAATATCGCATGGAATGGTTGATCCCTGTCTAAGGCCCCTGCTCCACTTTTTCGCCTTCTCGGTTAACTCAATGAAGGACGCCCTCTTATAGACCTCCTTAAAATACAGACTTGTATAAGCATGGATGTCACTTTTTCAGGACTCTATTTGCCTCTTTAGATTCAAATAGCATCAAGGATGCATTCGTATTAGTTGATGAGAAAAAGAAATCATTTTCCTCAGCTGGAATCATTTCCATGATGAAAGAAGGAAAGCCAAAAACTTAGAGGTTCTTTTTGAAGAAAAAGCTTTATTTCAAAAACCTTCTAAAGAAATATTTTAGGCTGGTTAAAAATGAAGTATGACTGCATTTATATAGGTAGGGTTAAAGAAACACATCACATAAACCTAATTTTGTTAGACACGATTCATATCTACTTTTCACACGTCTCCTAACACGTGTACTTCATCGCACTGCTTAAAAAACACGGTAATCCAAGCAGCATCTCTTCGTAATACGCATTAGAGTTTCTTGGATTCTTTTATTAAACACCCTTTACTTTATAGTAAAAACATCTTCTAGAATTTCTTATTCCACTAGAAAATCCTCAAATCACTTTTCAAAACTTTCGTTTTTTTAGAAATTTTTTTTTTTTACCATGGCATCTTCTTCGTCTGCCACAGTAATTGGACCAATTCATTACAACTCTTTATAAGGAAAAGATCTCCCTGCAATCCATTCGATTGGAAATACACATAATGCAATTTACCACCCCCAGGGTTAGTCCTAAATCTCAAACCGACGATGGTGAATTTCTTGACGCCACCTTAGGCCCATTAATTCAATCACTCCGATATACCTACGTCGATAAACTCTTACTCGAAGTCATACAAAGCCTGGCCTCTCACTATCCATATACTTCTGATACCCGTCCACTTACCTTCTACCCAAACCCTTTTCAAATTAATTGGGTTGGAGTCTCCAACCCTATCAAGGGATGGTGTAATGTCAAAGATAAAAATAAAACTCTGGGAATCAGCGCTTGGTACAAACGCATATCCATGTTTCATGATAAATGGATCGAAAATCGAATCGACCCATTCATCCATCTAGCGCATTATTATATTCTCCCCTTTCACAGTACCATTTTTTCAGTACTCCCGTCATTATGGAATCCAACGCTAAACTACTTCTTTCTACCACATGGCGCCATGACCATTACTTTGGCTGACATTAGTTACCTGATTCGTTTATCACCAGTTTACCCTGCTAGAAATTTCATTTCTTTGGACAAGAATGATCTCTCAGATGAAGGCAAACGTCTCTACAAAGGAGCGTTTGAATTATGGGATCTACGCATTGCTGCGCCCAAGAAAGGTTTCTCGGAGATCAAGAAAAAATTCAAAAGTGACCCCCCAGTTGAGTTCATGGATGTTATATTCCTTGATTATGTATTCTCCAGGCTCTTGATGCCCAAGAGCGGTGGATGCTGTAATACCTTGTAGTTTATAAGGCCGTACTCGACCGAGTAGGCAGTCCACTCCACCGAGTGTAGCTCACTCGATCGAGTGGGGGGACCGAGTGGAACATGAAAAGTTGCTGAAAGTTTCTGAAACAGTGTCACTCGACCGAGTGGCGGTTCACTCGACTGAGTGCAGCTTCACTCGATCGAGTGCCCTGTCGCTGTCCAAATTTTTACATGAGACTTGGTAGGTGGCCTAACACTCTCAAACCCTTATCTTTTCAGATTTCCATCACTAAAACCACCCTCACCTTACCATACTACTCTCTAAAATCTCTAAAAACATAATACACCTTATCCTCCAAGATCTAGCTCACACAATTGAAGATTCATCTTCCATTTCTTGTTCTTGCTCTTTTACTATCATTTGTAAGTTCATCCTTAAACTTTCTCCTCTCTTATTATTTTGTAGACCTTAATTTCTATATATGGTCTTATAATTAATTAGAGTTGTGACTAATTAATTGGGTAATTAAGGGGGTTAATTAGTATTATTGTTGTTGTTGTAGTAATTAGTAGTAATATTAGTCATAATTTGTGTAGGAGGAGACTTCACTGAGAAGCCCTTCTAGCTTGGTTGGTTGATTGATTGAAGACTAGCAAGACGTAGGGTTTCCCTACTTAGCTTTAATGATATGGATGTTTATTTGTGCATTAATTAGCATTAATAACATGGTAGTTGCATTATAACATGAATAATGGTAATTAGGGTTTGATGCTATGATATTGTTAGGCAATATTCATATACGTGGAGAGTTGGGTAAGCATTGTTAATCTTCTATTGGTAGTAAATTGCACTATAACATGTTTATGAGACATTGGTACAAAGGGTGAGTTATTGATGAATTGAGCATTTGTTATATTTCATGAATTGTTCATTTGAAAAGCATGCTACTTGTTTGTAATTGTCATTCTATGTGGTATTAATTCTTGGAGAATGGTTGAATTTGGTATTGGTTGTGAGACATGGTTGTAGAGGAGACGTAAGACGGTTGGGAGAATGTCTTACGCTTGAGTCACCTCTTGGAGCTTCCCACTCTAAGAGGGATGTTCATATTGAGGACTTGAGTTTGGAGGGACCCATGCAGTGAGACATGGCATCTGGCAGGGGATCCAAGTCGCTCTCGGGCCTGGTACCACAGACGTGTTTCGAGTACCTAGTTGTGATGAGGTGTCGTGGTCGTGTCCCTGACATCAGTGTGTTAGAGGTGGATACTTGTATTTATCATGCATCATTATATTAATCCTTAATTGCATATTCATTTAGATTATCATTGTAGAATGCATTCATGGACATTTGTATTATTGGAGCTAATCAAAGTGTTTTCAAAATATCTGTGGTGAACCATATGATGATTTCCGCTCATATGGGGAACAATGATTTGACAGGTTAGCTTTGCATATATGCGAAGGCTTGGGAGCGGTCTTCACCTTGTTGTCATCACTTTTGTTGTTGTCTATTTTTTGACTCTTAGACTCCAGTTTTCATTTCAATATGGTTGTAATTAAACGGGATGGTATTTGCATCCCTTAACATGTAACTAATCATCTAACTACAATTTATCTATTTAAATTTTTGTCCTTAACCACTTTATATGCGTTTGTTCGCACTACAAACTTGGGAAACCAAGTCTTGTGACACTCTCATATGTTTGTCTCTTATTGTGGGACATGTATTGACGTTTACAATGCTTATTGAAGAGATAAGTGCCGGGAGCTCGTGCAAGAACTCCTGCACCACCATCCCGTAGGTCCGAGGAAGAAGTGGATCGGATCATTGCACAAAATGAATCTCTCACCGTAGCTCTTCAGAATGTCACTATAGAGAGGGAAACGACAATGGATGCCTTGGCCGTGAGCACCGCTATCTCACGTCATCGACCCACCAAGTACGTTGTAGTGGGCGAGCTTAATCTCTTTAGTGATTGGGTAAGAGAAATGGAAAATGTCTCTGAGGTGGTAAGATGTCCCTAGAAACTCAAGGTGGAGCAAGCTACTTTCTACCTTGGGGGTCTAGCGGGAGGATGGTGGTATAAGGAAAGGGATGCTATGAGAGACTACTATGAGGAAAGGGGCAAGGCCGTTATTCCATGGGCCGACTTCAAGAAGGAGATGAGGAACGAGTTCATTTGCGAGCATGTTAGATCTAAGCTCCAGGCGAATTTTGATCGATTTGTGATAACCGATGCAATGACAGTACAAGACTATTATATCCACTTCAATGAGCTTGCTACCTATGTGGAAGATCTTGACCTTAGCCAATCCCATTTGGCTCTCAAGTTTGAAAAAGGGTTGACCGTGAAAATCTTGGAGAAACTTCCACCGGGGGAGTTGTCTAGCGTGAAGGAGGTGTATCCTAGAGCCGGGAATGCGGAGAGGCTTCTTAACATGACTAAGGATGTCAAGGAAAGGATCGGGGAAAAGAGGAAGACCGAGAGTGAAGGCAGGGGACATCAAAAAAAGAAGTTTACCTACAATCAATAAAAGTCTTATTCAGGAGGATCACAAGTGAGCGGCTATGGGAAGTCGGGCGGCTATGGAGGAAGAGCCGCTAGTGAAGGTGGTGGTTTGAGATGCTATAATTTTTGGTGGCCTTGGGCACAAGAGGAATGAGTGTACTAGCACTCCAAAGGGTCCGAACCGGAGGTTTGGGCAAGGATGTTTTTACCACACCCCTTCGCAACGTCGAGCGAGCAACTGGAACTAGGGAGCATGGAGCAACCAAAGGAATGCATACTCTACCTACAATGGTGGGAACAATGGCGGGAACTTCAATAGGGGAGAACCATCAAGGGTGACAAGCTACATCGGAGGAAACACTTCGGAGGCTAGGCCAACCAACTCGGAAAGTACGGTGGAAGGAGAGCCAAAGGCTAGTGGAAAGCTCTTTGCCATGGACAAGAAAAGTGCCAAGGAGAATGATTATGTTGTCTCCGGTACATTTCTTGTTAATTCTCATCCTTGTTTTTTTTTATTTGACTCGGTAGCCACACATTCTTTCGTGTCTAAGAGTCGTGTGTTGACCATAGGTTTGGAGGAGGGTGAGTTAGCAAATGATGACGTGTCCTTACCTTCGGGAGAGTCTATTGTGTGTTCAAAGGTGTATAAAGAGGTGTCGGTCTTAGTACATGAAACAAATATTCCGGTAAACCTTTTTGAATTTCCTTTGGAGGGATTTGAAGTAATCTTGGGAATGGATTGGCTAAGTAAGCACAAAGCCAATATACATTGTCATCAAAAGAAAATAGCTTTGAAAGAACCCAAGGGTACTAGAGTGTCTTACAAGGGTTATTTGGTCAAGCCCAAAGTGAAACTCATTTCGGTAATGACCTTAAAGACATGTTTGAAGAAGGGTTGTCCTATGCTCTTGTGTCACGTGTGGGACACTAGTATGGAAAGACCACAAGCTCAAGAGATACCGGTAGTGGCAGAATTTGAGGATTTATTTCCGGAATAATTGCCCGGATCACCCCCACCAAGGGAAGTCGAGTTCGGGGTGGACTTGAAACCGAGAGCGGGACCAATCTCTAAGGCCCCGTACCGGATGGGTCCAAAGAAGATAGAAAAATTAAAGAAGCAACTTTGTGAATTGGCGGATAAAGGGTACATTAGACCTAGTGTTTCGCCATGGGGAGCACCAGTTCTATTTGTTAAGAAGAAGGACAGAACTATGAGGTTATGTATCGAGTCTAGTGTATTGTCTAACCCAACAAACACCACCACAAAACCCCGGTCAGACACCCCCTCCCTGACGGTCAACGGCGGTCCAACGTGGGTTCAGTCACCCCCCGGTGTCCCACGTCAAGGTGACGGTCTTAGTTCGTCATACAGTGGTCTAGTTTCCGAGTTATAACAATTACAAAATCAATACATTATTTTATAAGACGGTCTTACCTTGAGGCGATAAAAGACGATAAATTCCTTTGATTTTCTCCTTCTTAATCTCCCTCTCTTTCTTTTATGTGATATTATGTCTTTATGAGAAAGTAAGCTTTCTTATTAGGTCATGCCATCTATTTATAGTGATAAGGTAGGCCTTATACAGCGATATTAAGAAACTAATATATTATTATTATTATTATTATTATTATTATTATTATTATTATTATTATTATTATTATTATTATTATTATTATTATTATTATTATTATTATTATTATTATTATTATTATTATTATTATTATCATTATTATTATTCTTATTCTTCTTCTTCTTATTATTATTATTATTATTATTATTATTATTATTATTATTATTATTATTATTATTATTATTATTATTATTATTATTATTATTATTATTATTATTACTATTACTATTACTATTACTATTACTATTACCATTACTATTACTATTATTACTATTACTATTTCTATTACTATTATTAATATTACTTTTACTATTACTATTACTATTACTATTAATATTACTATTACTATTAATATTAATATTAATATTAATATTAATATTAATATTAATATTAATATTATTATTATTATTATTATTATTATTATTATTTATTTATTATTATTATTATTTATTTTTTTAGAAGGATGCACGCATCTTTTATTAAAAGAAAAATAAAAGTTTACATGAAATTGATGGGGAGCCGAGAGACAATCAGGGCTCCCACACCCATAGCAATAGCAAAGCTAAGTCTAGTAAAAATGTAAGCGGCCACCCGAGCCCCCACATCCTGAAATACCGAGAATTTCTGGATCCGCTTGAGGAAGGCAACAACATCCGAACCCAGCTCCCCAAGTGAAGAGAAAGAGAAAGGAAGGAAACCATAACCCGCTACCGCGCACAAATCCCCATACTTAGCACACTTTCTTTGAGCAAAGATCGGCCGACAACCCGACCAAGCACAAAATCCGTCATCCCAGTCTGAGTCAAAGGAGAAGAACTTGTCAAGTCAACACACACATCACGCCCCCTGTCCCAAGAATAAAGCAATAAATCCACAGGACGAAAGAGCCACCATGTCCATCAACCAAACCGATATCAACCTCCTTCCCGCAAAGAATACGGATCTATAGCGAGATGTCGAAAAGAGTGTCCCGGACAAGGTTATGCCGATGTTTAACGCCCACAACGATCAAAGACAAGAAACAGCGTGGTGCCCAAAAACATCCTCAGCAAAAACCAGAGAGCAAGCCGGACAGGGCCTAGATACCGTGAATAACGGAACACCCAGACGATACCCCAGCACACTACGGTAAGTCCTCCCGTTCATAGTCTGACCCAACCCCGAGATAGGAACCGCACGTAACCAATCAGAGGAGTGAGAACCCTGCTGAGACTGCCATAAAGCAAGCTGGCGTGGTGTCAAAGAGAAAACAGACTCTGAGGCAGCAGCAACCGTCGCAAAATAAATATCTTCCAATTTCTTCATAAGTTTGGGGGCGGCAATTTCACTAGGGTTACCTAAAATACCAGATCCTGTAGTCGTAGTAAACACCGGTGCGACATTATCAAAAGCAGGACCAGCAGCTACAATACCAGAAGGGCCGAGAAGCTTAGCCTGCAAACCAGCAGACTGCAAACGGGACGCAATAAAAGCATAAAATAAAACATCTCCCGCCGCATAGACACCAAGACCACCAAGTTGAAAAGGGAATGTAGCAAGGCGCCACTGCCAATCCCTAAAACCCGGCCCTGACGCGGTGACAATACGTTCCAAGTTAGAACGAAGAGCGGCATCAAAAGGAAGATGGACAGACCCAAAAACACTAGGGGAGCAAGTACGAAGTGAGAAGTAAAGCTTGGAAATACCAGTACAAGCTCGAAGAAGAAGCAAATCACATTGCGGGTCCTCAATCCTCGCAACCAAATCCATTAGCTCAATGGTCTTGGTTACTCTCTTCGCCACAATCCCACTGCTAAAATCAGAACAAGCATTAAAAGGTCCACCCAAAACTGTAACACCACGCAATGGCCGAGAAATAGAAGGGGGGAAAACCCCAGAAAGTCGACTCCGAGGATCCTCAACAGGCCAAAAGACCTCCGTCTTGGAGACATTAAGATGCAATCCAAAACGAGGGCCATCCACCATAATCAAATCCAAGACCTTCCCCACCTCTAAAGTATCACCCACGATGGTGCTATCATCTAAGTACGACGCCTGCAAAGTGAAGTCAAAAGTGTCCCGGATCTTGCAAACTAAAGGATGTAAAACCAAAGCGAAAAGCAAAGGGCCCAAGGGATCACCCTGCTGAACACCCTGACAAGACCACAAGCAGTGCTCCCCATAAAAAAGGCGGGCCAGGCTGGAATAACAAAACTCCACCTAACGGGAGAGAGCCGGACAACGATGGTGGACCTCCTGAAGCATGGTCGAATGATCAACAAGGTTGAACGCATTCTGGAAATCAACCAGCAACATAGAAAGCCCCACCTGAGCCCCCCGAGCCTCAATGAGCCGGTTCAAGGCATACAAGATAGCCTCTCCTCCACCGGACACACCCACCCCGAACTGAAGCCCATCAAAATAAGAAGATAAAGACGGACCAACCATACAACCACCAACCTTAGAGACAAGCCGTCTCCAGACCGTACCAACAGCAATAGGACGAACTCCACCACCCGGTTTAACGAGTGGCGTGAGAGGGGCGCTGGCAATGTACTCACCCAGAGGAAGAGGACACCGACCCTCAAGAAAAAGATTAACCACCCTATTATTATTATTATTATTATTATTATTATTATTATTATTATTATTATTATTATTATTATTATTATTCTTATTATTATTATTATTATTACTACTACTACTACTACTACTACTACTACTACTACTACTACTACTACTACTACTACTACTACTACTACTACTACTACTACTACTACTACTACTACTACTACTACTACTATTACTATTACTACTATTACTACTATTACTATTACTATTATTATTATTTTTTGAAAGAGTTCAACATTCTAATTCATAAAATGGGAACAAGCATAATCTTACAATGAAAAACTTCTAAAAGAATGCTAGTCGACCCATCCTAACCTATTAATACATTTAACATGTCATAATTTAGTATGCCCTTTTGCCAGGCATACATACGAAGACAAACACAATACTTGATCCATCTAAGCAGCTAATCCGGAGAACGACAATGTCCCACAAAGATACGCATGTTTTTTTCATGGCATAATCCATAGATCCCAGCAGCGAGAGCACAACAAGCTAACCTTTTCCTCCATGTTTTACAGCGATACCTAGCCAATTTGTAGAGTTCATGTTTGAGACTCAGAATTCGCCTCGTTATCCCTTGCCAAATAAGAGTTCCTTGCATCACCATGGTAGATTATGAACAGCTAAAGAATAGGTGCGGATGAGATTCCAGAGCACTACCACACAACACACATCTATTAACCATAGGCATGCCCCGACTACAAATGTTGTCAACTCTAGGGAGAGCTTGATGAGCTGCCAAAGTGGAAATGAAAGTGTGCTGTGGAATAACGATTCCATCCAAGAGGGGTTTCATCCACTGCAATGTAGGACAAGGACCATGAAAGATGCTATAAACTTCTCTAAGAGGCAACTTACCCTATAATTGCCAAGTGCAGAAAAGTTGCTGAGCTGCTTCCATGGTACCCACTTTAAGAATGAATTCATTCCTGATGCTCAGTATTTGCTGCCATATGGGAAGGCAACCTGGTCAATATCCCATCCTAATTGATGCAGCAGTACATACTCCCTAGACTAGTGCATCCATATAGAGTGATAATTACATTGATATTTCCAAAACATTTTAAGGAGCAACGTTTTGTTCCAACTGAGAACCTCCCTAATGTCAAAACCTCCTTGAGACCTTGCCCTGCAAACTTTTTGCCAACTAAAGAAGATCATACGCCTATGGGATCCACCCCCCCCCCCATAGAAAATGCATGCAAACCTTCTCAATGTCTTGCACAATCCCTTTTGGAATCAGAATGCAAGCACACCAGAAGGATTCAATTCCAAATATTACAAAGTTGAGCAATTGAACTTTTCCAACATAGGTTAATTGCTGACTTGCCCAATACCCAATCTTGTTGTGGATCCTAGCCAGAAGAGGTTGGAACATGTCCTTATTTAATCTGGAATAGTGAAGAGGAGTACCAAGATATTTGAATGGAAAATTGCCTTCAATATAGCCAGTTGCTCAAGTATTAGGGCTTTGACATCAGTGATCACACCAGCAAAATAAATGTTGGTCTTGGCAGGGTTTGGAGTAAGGCCAGAATATGCTGAAAATAACCTCAAACATTCTTGCACAGCAGCAACAGATGGTAAATCTTCTCTAGCAAATACCAGGAGGTCGTCAGCAAAAATGAGATGGGTGAGATCCAGCCTAACACATTTAGGGTGATAACTGAAATGGTCAACCTTGGATATTCCTCTCAAAATTCGTGATAAGAACTCCATACAAAGGACAAAGAGCAAGGAGATAGGGATCTCCTTGCCTGAGTTCCCTCTTCCCTTCAAAATAACCAACAACAACCCCATTTATCCTGAGAGAGTATCTAGGACTGGTAATCAGGGTAGTGATCCAGTTATAGAAAAGAGGAGGAATGCCAAATAGAGGGAGAACATATTGTAGAAAAGCCCAATTGACAGTGTCAAACGCCTTCCTAATATCAACTTTAACCACACACCTATGAGTCTTATACTTCCTGCCATAACCCCTAACCAATTCAGTAGCCAACATAGTGTAATCAAAAATAGATCTGTCCTTAACAAAAGCAGCTTGCTCCTTTCCCACTATGAGAGGCATGACCTTTTTAAGCCGATTTGTCAAGATCTTACTGATGGTTTTATATATTGTGGAACAACAGGATATTAGTCTATAGTCTAAGACAGTGGTAGGTGCTTGCCCCTTAGGAATAAGAGTGATTATGGTAGAGTTGACCTCTTTAAGGAGCTTACCAGTTCTGAAGAAGTCAAGTATAGTAGAGGTAAAACTTTCTCCAATCTCACCCCATGCTGCCTTGAAAAACCCAGAAGAATAACCGTCAGGTCCTGGACTCTTATTACTATCAATGGAGAAAAGAGCATCTTTAACTTCCAGTGGAGTGATAGGAGTCATCAGGGTGCCCCCTCCTCAGTAGCTAAACAATAACCTGCTGCTATAATAGTCAGATCAAAATCTTGCACCTGTGCTTCAGACCCCAGCAGACTAGTATAGTAAGCCAGGAAAGCAGCTTCAATATCCTTAGCCTCAGTACACTCCACTCCCTGTAAATCCAGCACTTTGGTAATCATGGAACTATTCCTTCTAGCACCTATTTTAGAGTAGAAATAGCTAGTACTAGCATCTCCCATCTTGATATCAAACTCCTTAGTCCTTTGATAAGTAATACTCATTTCCACATTCTTGAATTTGCAGTAGTCCTTCCTAACAGCCTCCTCTTCAGCAAGAAGGGTAAGATTAATTGGGTCAAGTTAGAGTTAAACTTGACACAACCTGAGTCTCTGCTGCAGATCTTTCAATTTTGCAGTGACACCAGTAAAGGAATTTTTATGCAGGTGTGTTAGCCTGTTTTTGAGTCTACGAAGATGTTGAACCAAGATATAAATTTTGCAACCAGAGACCCCTGACTGCCATTCCTGTTGAACCATGGGCAGAAACTTCTCATCCTGGCTCCAGCAGTTTAGGAATTTGAAGGAGGCAGGTCGATGCTGTGCTTTTGAAGCCAAAGAGATCACCAAAGGGGAGTGGTCTGATATGCCAGCAGTAAGAGCTTCAGCAAAGCTCTCAGGGTAAAGCTGTAACCATTCTGTGTTGACAAGAGCTCTATCAAGCTTAATCCATTTCCTGTCATCAAGTTCTTGCTTATTGGTCCAAGTGAAAAAACAGCCTATAGTTCTCAACTCCACCAAGCCAGAGCTGGCAATGGCATCATTGAAATTGTCCATAGCAACTATATTTAGTGGATTAGAGCTAATCCTCTCCTTAGTGCTTCTCACAAAATTAATATCCCCTAAGACAAGCCAAGGCATGCCACAATTCACCTGTTTCTCCAAAAAGTCTCATAAAGGAACCCTCTGAGCAGTGTGATTAAATCCATACTCAAAAGTGACCTCTATGGAGTCCTTCCCCCTACTAACAAGCAAATGGATCCATTGACTACTCATGTCAAGAACCTTAACTGAAATTGCAGAATCCCTCCAAATAACCAAAATACGCCCATTATTGTGGTAGTAATAATTATCCAGAATAAAAAAAATGCCTAAACTGCTTTCTTCAATTAGGAGGGGCCTTAGCAGATTTTACCCTAGTTTCCATAAGACCCAAAATATCAAACTTATTATGCTGAAAAAGAGAAAGAACCTCTACTTGCTTTAGTAGCTTATTCTTGCCTCTAATGTTCGAAGATCCAATCCTTATGGTGAATGAAGTGGAGGTGGGTCCTCTGCTTCACTAACCTCTTATTCTCCCCATGAGAGGCCTGAGGAGATATAAACATTTGGGACCACTATGGCAAGCTGCATTGGGGTGGTGCTGCCAGAGAGATTATCCCCATCACTGTCCAGGAGACCAAACCGGTTTGGTGAAACAGGGATTGGATGCTGAGACAGCTGTCAAGCTCCCCCTGTTCATCAGTGACCTGTTCGTGAATAGGGGTCCCAGAGCTATTGGGCAGAGCATGAGAACGGACAATACCAAACTCATGATGATCCAAGGAAGCCCTATCCCTAGCCACCAAGGTGGATGGACTGCTAACCACTGGGACTGGCTGACAACCCCCACCAGCACCAGGATCAACAGTGTCTCCACCCAGGGTCATATCATCAACAACTTCAACATTAATAACTGTGGGTGGAATGTCACTAGCAGTAGCAGACGTAGTCTGCACAGGAGGGACAATAGTTTTATCTTTTGCAGCCTCTTTCCTCTTTACTAACTTATAGGCTTTTGGCTCATGACCCAGCTTCTTGCAGTGCGTGCAATAATACGGGAGCCATTCATAGATGACCTACTGCAAAAATTTCCCCATAAACGGAGTTTGAATTCCAACAAAATCAGTATTACTCAAGCACTACGAGCCCAACATACCCATACACGACCCATCTCACGGCCCAATATCCAATTCCCGACTCACTTATTATTTTATTATTAATTATCGTCTTATTTGCAATTATTAATATAAATGCCTTTTAATTAATTATTTGAATTTACATAATTTATTCTTATAAATACTTATCAAATTACCGGGTATTACATTCTCCTCCCCTTAAAATGAACTTCGTCCCGAAGTTCACCCAAAAATGCTACAAAAGGCTCATGAAACCATCAACACATCTGAATGCCATTTCAACTCATTATCATTGCAACATAATTAACTTACTTACTCATTATCAAACCATATCATACTTATCAAAATGTATCACAAAATTAACTCAAAACACGAAAATGTATCACAATATAAACTTAAAACATGAGGTGTCACATTCTACCCCCTAAAAATAAACTTCGTCCCGTAGTTTCGGAACTACTACTACTTTATTAAAACTACTAGAAACTTAAATACTTTTAAAGGATAAAACTCCCAATCCACCTAACAAATACAAATTACCCTTCTGCCCATTCCCATGTAATGTAGTAGCAGCTGACTTTACACCCGTGCTCCGAGCACCTCCATTCCTTAGGTTGTTGCGACTCTGATTGTAGCTATTATCGAAATTCACATGACTGTTCCTACCCCAAGTCTTCTGATTGCTCCCATAACCTAACATAGAAGTATAGTAACCCCTATTCTGATTCCCATTTCCAATACCACTCCCTTGCTTTCCCAAATTTACCCTACACTCAAATCTCTTATGTCCCGGCTTCCCACACCTGAAACAATTCATATTACTAGCTCTACTAGACCACCCTCCACTCAAAAAGCATGATTGAGATTGACCCACATTTTGCTACTTACTGCCTCCTGTACTCTCAGTTGTAATTCCTGCCTTCCTCTTCTCGCCCTTCCCCTTCTTTTCCTCCTTCTCCTTCTTCTCTTCTTTTAACATATCTACAATCCTCTCAGCATGCCCTGCTCTCTAGTATACGTCATCCATATTACCTGGCTGACCAGCTGCCAATCTCTTCTTGATTGTGGTTGTTAATCCCTTTTGAAATCTGAGTGCCAACATCTCATCACTAAAATTCAAATCAGCTACATATTTTGACAATTCCATAAACCTGTTATAATAAGTCTATATTGTCACCTCCTCAGTCATCTTGAAAGAATCAAATTCAGCTCTCATCTTACTCCTAATATGTTCTGGTACAAATACAGCTCCTCATATTCTCCTTGAAACCCTTCCAAGTGATAAAAGGTTCATCACTCTCCCTCCAAGCTTCCCTTATGCCCTCCTTACTACGATTCCACCACAAACCCGCTTTTCCCCTCAAATAATAAACAGCTTGATCTACTTATAATTCTGCAAAACAACCCAATAACTCAAAAAGGTTATCAAAATCCCTATGCCAATCCTCAAGTAAATATGGTTCACCTAATCCGTCATACTTCGTCGGGTTATGCCTTGCGATATTGGCACTCATCATTGATGGATCCTGAATTGACCCTTTAGCCTTTAGTGCCGTAGTCAAAGCCTCGTTCATAGATATTAAACGGTCAATCTCTTCTTGGGAAATGGTAGTGGGTATAGATGTAGATCTCTTTAGAGGCATGGTTCTAAAAAGGAAAACAAGACAACATAAGTTTCTACCTGAGGAAAGATGGCCTAACATTTTAAAACAATATATATCCACAATCAAAACAAGGTATAGTCAACTATATCCTATCTTACCCCTCGTTTGGTCCCCCTATCGCCACTCCTACATCTCAACTATCATAGTTTAAGAATTGAGAAAACATTTATATTGAACTTTTGGTAAAACTCACGTTTTCAGAAATCAAAGTCAGGCTGTAACTTTCAAAACTCATCATTAAATAACCGTTACATTCCTCTTTGAGTTTTCCAGAAAATATAAAGAGTTTTCGAAACATGAGAAAAAGAATCGAATTCAAATCTCGAACAACCATTTTATAATGATGTTTACAATCCACTTGGTCCTAAACAGAAACTGATCAGCAGTTTGTCAAAACTTGAGTCAACTTAAAAAAATCACTATTAAATGTCAAAATATTATCTTGCAATGTGACTTATCAATTTGAAAACATATATGAATTTTTTAAACAGTGGAGTTGGAATTAGGCAAAGATATTAAATACATATTAAATGAGAAATCTTACAAAATTGTTTGTCGAAAACATAACTGTAAAGGAACATTTTGACCACTGTTCACTAAAATATTTATTTCTCCCAAACCATACAACTTTTAAAAATGAGACCAAAAACATTAGAAAGCTAACTCACTGGGTTATCACTCATAAATATTTCAACCTTAGACGATAAACACAGGTTAAACGGTAACTAAATCAAATAGGGGTAAAATCTGACAAATAAGGTTCAGCTTCTACATTCCTTTTTACAAGGTCATAAGCCCTTATTAACACCCTCCTATACTTCTATCAACACAACTTGGTCATCAAACTTCACACAAGACTATCATCTACTCTAAAGCATTCATATCACCAGTTTAATCATTTCATAATATTGTAATTAGCATGGTTTCAGGATTCACATAACCGCATAGACATAATACTACTATAACATCCAATCACATAATTAGTATCAATTCACAATTACTTGATGCTTATGATCAAAACAATTCAACATCACATCCTCATTTCATCCATTCCACTCCCCTTAAAATCAAGGTTACGTCCCGTAACCTTGGTCATCAACGAAAATAATACACATCCAAGGCCACAATGAATTATCAGAAAATAAACAACATTCATTTTAAATTACCCAAGTCTTCATTATCTCTCAAGGTAACCGGTTCAAAACTGGAAGGGCCGGGGTTCAGAGTGAGGGTACCTTGGTACCGTCGTCAGGTACCAAAAATAAAACCTAGATACACTAACAGAAGCTAGTAGCAAGTAGGATCGATCTCCACAGGGAGATGGGAAAATGTCAGCCTTAATTAAATCCGTCTAGGTAACCAGTTCTGGGGGTTTGAATAATTTGTTCTAATCTAATGAGATCAAGAAAGAGAAAGAAAGCAAGGGAGTAGAAATTAAACAAGTAGAGAGAAAATAGCTAAGACAGTCGGTTCACCATGATTCTCTAGTCATGCAATTTAGGTCTCAGGTCAATGCGGGTATGATCTATGGGGCAGTGATAATCTCCTTCCGGTCTCAATTCGCCCTAAAACACAAATAGCTTAGCTTCCGCCCTCACTAAAGTGCCCTAATTTTCGCCACGAGTCTCACCTTTTCCAATCTTCCGATCTAGGTCAAGGTTTACTGTGATTTATTAACTAATTGCATCGACTCAATTAGATAATAACAATTATAAGTAGCGATTAACAACATTGATTAAACTAGCATCAGACCTAATGATTCGATCTACACTTCCCTTAAAATCATGGCTCCCCTATGTCTTAGCAAGGGAATTTAGCTATGCATTATCGTTGAAACAGCAATACCCATACACAAGTAAGAGAGATTAGATATGATAACAAGGCAATGAAAGATTGATAATAGCAATTGTAAGTAAAGAGAGAAAGAAATAAAAAGCAATAAATGATTATGATTAAGAATAAAGTAAGAGTAAAGATACCGATTACAAGTTCAAGATCCAAGCCAAAATTCTAGAGTAAGAGAATGAGAGAGTCGTAGAGAAGAAAAATCAGTCGAGGTCTAAGAGATGATGAAGAAGAGAGTATCAACGTCATTCTTAACCTAACATGTATCCTAATTACCAAGCCCATCTCGAAATAAAGTAAAAACACGCATAAATAGCAAAGTCTCTCGATCGAGAGAATTGAAACCACTCGATCGAGGACAAATCCTGAAATTCCTCTCGATCAAACAGAAAAGATGTTTGATCGAGTACTCCTTGTATCAGCCCCATCGATCGAGCATCAGAACAGCTCGATCGAGTGAATCTTCGACGGATAAAGCATTCGATCGACCAAATAATTAGTCGATCGAGCTATATTAGCACATAGGACTCTTTGGCACCTTCCGAGGTCAGCTCACGCGTCTTTAGGTGATGGATTCCAAGCTCCGATCCCCTATTCTCCAAAATGCATGCAAATGAGACAAGTTTAGGCTCGGTTTTGCTCCTTTCTGGTCCGTACCTGCAATATACACAAGACAAACCAAAGTAGACTATTCAGGGGTATTTGGAGCTAGATGCCACGTAAATAGTACAGAAATGCTTGTAAAAATGAGGTAAAATCCTTATATAAAATACACGCATCAAATCTCCCCTAACCAAACCTTTTCTTGTCCCCAAGCAAACTATGAATGCAACTAAAGACAACTAGTGGAACAGGACCAACTTTTCGGCTACAAATCACCCACCCAAACCAGTTTAATGAAACAACTAACAAAGTGGCAACTGGTAAGTGCAAACGAATTAAATCAATGTCTCAAACCGCTGAACCGTCGACCTAGCAAGACTCATGGATAACGGACTCTCACGGGCCGCTCATCACTCAAATTAAACATAGGGTGATTATATATGTAGAAGATATAAAGAAGTGAAGACACTCACCTAACTCGACCTATAAGAACATGCATGCAGTTTAACACGAATAGAATCTCTACAACCGTACATATGCATTCCAACCAACTAAAGACCAAGACACATGCCGAGGACTTACATTTGGGTAAGTGAGGTAATGGGTAAGAAGGTGTTAAGATGAATTTTGATATGTGGAGTTAGCAGCCAAGCTAGCAATAACGGATCCAAATTAATAACACATCCCAACATCATACTCAATAAATCAGTACAAAACAGTGCTAAATTGCGGCACAAAGCTCACTAACCACCATAAATTGTTAACTCCCCATAAGATACAAACAGAATAGGGGAGCATAAGTCACAACATGATACTTTTTTTCGGCTCATGTCTTTTTCATAATTTTATCTTTTCTTTTTTTTTTCTTTTTTAATTTTTTTTTCTTTTTCCACACAATTTTTCTTTTCATATTTTTCTTCTTTTCATTACCTTCAACGCTTCCACCAACCTATCAAATCAGATATATAACCAAACCGCAATGAAACATTCCAAACAGCTACTAATTACTACCTCGGCTAGGGTAGGCAAAATTATGGATTGTAGCTATATAGGACAAAATGGCAGTTTGGCTATGTGAGGCTCATGGGTAGAATGAATAAAGGGAACTGCCTCTCCTAACATGTGTCACCATCCACAGACCAAATGCATACAGGTATCAAGAAGACCAAATTCATGCTTATGCAAATTGATGTTACATGTCTTATAGAGAGTACTACTCACATCCTATATGAAACTGGTCATGAATGTCACCAGTTTATTGAGCTCTAACCTCAGAATGTAATGTAGTTTGCCAATAAATGAGTCAAGTCTATTCGTTCAGATAAGAGAGAAACAGAAACTCGTAGATTATGCACATTATCATGCCAACAAAGTGTCAAGAATATGCAAGGAAAGGGTAAAGACTCAATGTAGCGTCAAAGTTCAATCGTTACGACTCAAAATAAACGTGAATTTTTTGAATTTTATATGATTTTTTGACTTAAAAACAACAATGCATGCGAAATTAAATAAATGTGTAAACGGAAATGTAAGAAAACATGCAGACACGGATATGGATGCATACCTCCCCAAACCAAACCGGACAATGCCCTCATTGTACCAAAAATAGGGAAAGAAATGCAAACTAAAGAGAAAAGGGTAGCGGGAGTCGGTAAACTTAAAAGACAGCGTAAGGGGGGCCCTCCTCAAACCGACCATGAACATGGGAGGTCATGGGTAGCCACGCAGTAGCACAACAAGCAAAAAATAATAGCTTGACCACATAAATACTCGATCGAACAGATCAGAGTGGTTCGATCGAGTGGAATGGGTGTCAAAGGTGCTCGATCGAGAAGATAGGATACTCGATCGAGAGAAGTGGTTTTGCAGCATTTCGATCGAGAACAGCAGAGGCTCGATCGAGTACAATTTCTAGCCAGAGTGTTCGACCGAGTAGAAAAACTACTCGATCGAGTAAAGTCACCTGCAAAACGCATAAAAGAAGTAAATGAATGACAAAATACGCATATTTTAGCGTTCAAAGTTCAACACACAGCAGAAAGGAGAAAAATAAGTTTAAAATAAAGTACAATAAAACAGTCCGGGTTTCCTCCCGGATAGCGCAGGTTTAAGAGGTCCCGCACGACCTTTCTGGCTTCAATTAACTGGCTCATCAGGATTGTCGAAGTATAGAACTTCAACATGGTTGTCTTCATCATTTTCCTCATGGTAAAGATTCACGTACTACCCATTTACCTTGAACCTATTTCCCTCGTAACTTTCTAGCTCAACAGACCCGAACTTAGTGACAGCTGTCACTGTATAGGGGCCACTCCACCTGGACTTCAGCTTGCCAGGAAATAATCGTAGTCGGGCATTAAACAGCAACACCTTATGCCCGACATGAAATTCTTGAGGTAGGATCCGTTTGTCGTGCCATCTCTTCGTCTTTTCTTTGTAGATGCGTGAGCTATCATTGGCATTGAGCCTAAACTCCTCCAGTTCATCTAGTTGCAATAAACGATTCCGACCGCACAACTTAAGATCAAAGTTAAGTTCACGAATTGCCCACCAAGCCTTACATTCTAACTCAACAGGTAAATGCATGACTTCCCATAAACTAACCGATATGGTGATGCACCAATCGGTGTTTTAAAGGCAGTCCAATATGCCCATAATGTGTCTTCCAGCTTAAGACTCCAGTTTTTCCGTGACTTAGAAACTACTTTAGCTAAGATCTCTTTAATCTCACGATTAGAGACCTCAACTTGACCACTAGTTTGGGGATGATACCCCAAACCACGCCAGTGTTGAACACCAACCTTAGACAAAATAGAAGTTAGTTTCTTTTCCTTAAAATGCATTTCCCCATCACTAATGATGACCCTAGGGACACCAAATCGGGGAAATATAATCTTTTTAAACATCTTAATCACGGTCTTGGCATCACAATGGGGTGAAGCAATTACCTCCACCCACTTGGACACATAATCAACAGCTACCAAGATATACCTGTTACCTTTACTAGATGGGAAGGGTCCTTGGAAATCGATGCACCAGACATCAAAAACCTCGACCTCTAGGATACCATTTTGTGGCATCTCATGCCTCTTTGAAATGTTCCATGATTATTGGCAAGCATCACAGGCTAAAACAAAAACCTTAGCATCAGCAAACAAAGAAGGCCAGTAAAAACCAGACTGATACACCGTCTGTAGAGATCGTCTGCACACTTCTTAAATAAATAAGGGTCATCCCAGAAGTACTGCTTAGCGTTATAAAGAAATCGCTTCCTCTGCTGATAAGAAAGGTCAGGCGGCAGCGTGCCACTAACAACGTAATTAGCTAAATCTGTATACCAAGGATCTTGGTTAATAATAGAAGACAAAACAGCAAATAAAGAATCATCAGGAAAAGAATCATCAATAGGTAAAGAATCTTCTTCCTCTTACCGTGACAGTCGCGACAGATGATCAGCTACTACGTTCTCAGCACCTTTCTTATCTTTTATCTGCAAATCAAACTCCTGAAGGAGAAGTATCCATCTCAACAGCCGTGGTTTAGCTTCCTTCTTAGCAAGAAGGTATCTCAGCGCTGCATGGTCAGTAAAAACAGTAACTTCTGACCCTATCAAATAAGAACGAAATTTTTCTAGCGTATATACCACAGCTAGCAGCTCTTTCTCAGTAGTGGTGTACTTCACTTAAGCCTCATCCAGAGTTCGGTTTTCATAGTAGATTGCATTCAAAGCTTTATCTTTCCTTTGGCCTAGCACCGCTCCTAGTGCATAGTCACTAGCATCACACATGATCTCAAACAACAAATCCCAGTCGGGAGGCGGTATAATCGACGCCGAAATCAAGGCCTGCTTTAACCTGTTAGAAGCAGAAAGACACTCATCAGTGAATACAAAGGGAACATCCTTAAGAAGCAGCTGTGTAAGTGGTTTAACAAATTTTGAAAAGCCCTTGATAAACCGGCGATAAAAGCCAGCATGACCAAGGAAACTCCTCACTCCCTTAACATTAACGGGAGGAGGTAATTGCTGAATCACTTGCACTTTTGCTTTTTCAACTTCAATACCCCTGTCAGAAACTAAGTGCCCTAAGACAACTCCCTCGTTGACCATAAAGTGGCTCTTCTCCCAATTAAGCACAAGCTTAACCTCGATGCAGCGCTGCAACATTTTATCAAGGTTAGACAGACAGTTAGGAAAATCACTTCCATAGACAATGAAATCATCCATAAAGACTTCCATAATAGACTCAATATACTCAGAAAATATCCCCATCATGCACCTTTGAAAAGTGGCAGGGCATTACATAAACCAAAAGGCATCCTGCGATAAATAAAAACACCCTGAGGACAAGTAAAAGTAGTCTTTTCCTGATCATCCGGATGAATAGCGATCTGAAAGAACCCTGAGTAACCGTCCAGATAACAGAAAAAATTATGAGAAGCTAACCTTTCTACCATTTGATCAATGAAAGGAAGGGGAAAGTGATCTTTCTTTGTGGCGGCGTTCAGCTGTCTGTAATCTATACACATCCGCCAGCCAGTCACTATTCTTGTAGGTATTAACTCGTTTCTGTCATTCTTGACCACAATAGTCCCTCCTTTCTTAGGAACTATCTGAACTGGACTCACCCATTTAGAATGACCGACAGAATAAATAATACCTGCATCAAGCAGCTTCATTACCTCAACCATCACAACATCCTGCATCTTCTGGTTCAGCCGGCGCTGACCCTGTCTGCAAGGCTTGTGATCTTCCTCCAGCTCAATCCTGTGCATACAAATATTGGGACTAATCCCCTTGATGTAATCCAAAGAATAACCCATAGCTTTCCTATTTTTCAAAAGCACAACTAACAAAGCAGTCAGCTGATTATCATCAAGTTTAGCATTAACAATGACTGGATATTGCTTTGTATCATCTAAGAAAGCATATTTAAGATGAGAAGGAAGAGACTTACGCTCGGGTACCTTTACCTCTATGGCGCAGAGAGTACTAATCATTTGTTCCACCCTCTCTCCTTCAGCGTCGGTGAGTTCACGCTCATCTAAAGCACCTTCAAGCAAATCCAACACAGCATCATTGTTATCTGGGTCATCTGCACACTCATCCAAAAGCATCAAAGCTTCCAGCGGGTCCTTTATAAAAGAACCCGACCAGAAGTCATAGACAGACTCGTCAACAATATCAACAGAATAACATGTATCCTCTATTATTGGCCGAGCAAGAGTACTAAGCACACTAAAAGTGATCGCGTCATCTCTCACTGTAAGAGTCAGACGCCCTTGTTTGACATCAATAATGGCCCCAGCTGTACATAAGAACGGTCTTCCTAATATAATTGGGGTCCGGGTATCTGTCTAAAATAATAAAGTCCACTGGTATAAAGACCTTGCTTACTTTCACAGGCACGTCATCTAAGATACCCAAGGGTCGTCTTTCAGATCTATCAGCCATCTATAATGTAATGTTAGTCATTTTAAGATGACACATATTAAGCTTTTTGCAGATAGAAAAGGGCATGACACTGACACTGGCTCCTAAATCACAAAGAGCCTTGTCGATTAATTCGTTGCCTATAGTACAGGTAATAGAGAAACTACCCGGGTCCTTCATTTTAGGCGGAGCTTTATTTAAAAGTAAAGTACTAGACTCTTCTATAAAGGCAACCGTCTCAATTTCACTAAGCTCTCTCTTACGTGTCACAATGTCTTTCATAAATTTAGCGTAAGTAGGTACCTGGGTAATAAGTTCGGTAAGAGGGACAGTTACCTGGAGGTTCTTAACGATATCCACAAACTTACCGTAATATCGCTCAACTTTAGCGTCCTTCAGACGTCCCGGATAAGGTTCCCTAGTAGCAATGAGTGGGCCCGCGACCTTCTCTTTACCTTTATCAGCACGTGACACCTCCACAACAGGGGGAGAAGACACGGTAGCGGAATTAGATGTTGAATTTGATTTTCCGCTGGTTCTGGTGCTCGATCAAACACATTTGTCACTCGATCGAATGGTTTTTTCAGGAAAATTACTCGATCGAAGAGTATGGACCTCTTGATCGCGATCCTCAATTTCAGCTTCCGTCGATCGAGTCCCAGAATCACTTGATCGAACAACTTTGTCTGCCAAATCACTCGATTGAGAGGAATTAACTCCTCGATCGAAGTCTTCAAATTGGGCACTTCTCGATCGAGCAGGTATTGTACTCGATCGAGTGATGGGAGAAGCTAAATCACTCGATCGAGCTATATTTTCACTCGATCGAGCTGCAGGATGATATTCAGCAGGGATATCGTCTATTAGCTCCTACAACTCGTTATCTGGGGTATCATTAGCAGTTACAACCTCGTCTTCTGGGATTTTTGGTCCACCATAAGCAAGACCGCTTCGGAGATTAATGGCGTTGATTGGGTCACATTGAGGTGGTTGATTCGCTTGGTTTTGCGCAAGTGTTAGACGCGCAACTTGCTCTCTCAGCTCTTTTATGGCGGTATTATCCTTGTCGCATTTCTTCCCGAGCTGCTGCGTTAAGTTCAACACCAAGGATTTCAGCTCGGCGAACTCCCCGTTTGTAGAGAGCGAATCTGGTTGTGGCATTGGAGTAGAAGGGCTAGAGACACTTTTTGTTGTCAAATACTCATAAATCTTGGAGAATAGTACCCCTTTATTATATTTTAGATAGACAATGACGCGCTCTACATCCGCCATACAACCAACAGGGTCATGCCCCTCCATACCGCATCTACCACACACTATCACATGCTCAGTAATAGCACAAACTTGTTCGTGCTCATCCATAGTCTGTATAATCTCCGGACTACCTAGCCTTCCGCTAGGACTCTCCACCTCAGCCACTACCAACTCGTTCACATACTTACCTCCTCGGGGATTTCCATATTCAGCAACATGAATGGCCATTTCTTCGATAAGATGCCATCCTTGATCATCCTTCACATTCTTCTGAAACCTCCCCTTGGCCGCATTATCAAGAATAGCTCTCTGGTCCGGATACAACCCATTGTAGAATTGGGTACACAAGAACCAGCACTTGAAGCCATGATGAGGAACAGATCGGACGAGCTTCTTGAACCTAATACAAGCCCCGTTCAAGTCTTCAGTAGGTAGTTGCTCAAATGCAGTAATTTGAGCTCTCAACGCATTAGTGTGCTGTGGCGGGAAGTATCGTCTGGTAAAAGGCTAAGGCACGAGGATTCCAGTCAGTTACACCGGCAGCTTCCCTGTCTAAATCTCTCAACCGTTCCAGGGCATCATCAGTCAAGGAGAAAGGGAAAAAGGACTCCCTTAACTCTGTCGTCTGTCACCCCAGCAGCTAGAGGAATGGTGGAGCAATACTCTGTAAATAGCTTTATATGCTTGCATGGATATTCTCCCGGTACCCCCCTGAAGAGATTTCTCTCAGCCAGCTGTATATATGAGGGAGTGGATTCAAAAGTTCCCCGAATCAGTAGTGGGTAACAGGAAAGTTTTTGGAAGTGAATCCACCGTAGGCTCTGAATAACTGGCTATATTTGGCATCCTAGCAGATAGAATTTACAGCAAGGCAGGTACGACAATGTTCTCTTCTAGAACAGATATCCTGCAAAACTAATTAAGAACTAGCAAAAATATGAGATCAATCTCAAGGAATAAATTCCTTGAAACGAGGGACAAACTCAATAAAAGCAACAAAAATACGCCACCTCCCCGGCAACGGCGCCAAAATTTGGTACCATCGTCAGGTACCAAAAATAAAAACTAGATACACTAACAGAAGCTAGTAGCAAGTAGGGTCGATCTCCACAGGGAGATGGGAAAATGTCAGCCTTAATTAAATCCGTCTAGGTAACCAGTTCTGGGGGTTTGAATAATTTGTTCTTATCTAATGAGATCAAGAAAGAGAAAGAAAGCAAGGGAGTAGAAATTAAACAAGTAGAGAGAAAATAGCTAAGACAGTCGGTCACCATGATTCTCTAGTCATGCAATTTAGATCTCAGGTCAATGCGGGTATGATCTATGGGGCAGTGAATATCTCCTTTCGGTCTCAATTCACCCTAAAACACAAATAGGTTAGCTTCCGTCCTCACTAAAGTGCCCTAATTTTCGCCACGAGTCTCACCCTTTCCAATCTTTCGATCTAGGTCAAGGTTTACTGTGATTTATTAACTAATTGCGTCGACTCAATTAGACAAGAACAATTATAAGTAGCGATTAACAACATAGATTAAACTAGCATCAGACCTAATGATTCGATTTACACTTCCCTTAAAATCATGGCTCCCCTATGTTTTAGCAAGGGAATTTAGCCATGCATTATCATTGAAACATCAATACTCATACACAAGTATGAGAGATTAAACATGATAACAAGACAATGAAAGATTGATAATAGCAATTGTAAGTAAAGAGAGAACGAAATAAAAAGCAATAAATGATTATGATTAAGAATAAAGAAAGAGTAAAGATACCGATTACAAGTTCAAGAACCAAGACAAAACTCTAGAGTAAGAGAATGAGAGAGTAGTAGAGAATAAGAATATGTCGAGGTCTAAGATATGATGAAGAAGAGAGTATCAACGTCGTTCTTAACCTAACATGTATCCTAATTACCAAGCCCGTTTCGAAATAAGGTAAAAACACGCATAAATAGCAAAGTCTCTCGATCCAGAGAATTGAAACCACTCGATCGAGGACAAATCCTGAAATTCCTCTCGATCGAACAAAAAAGATGTTCGATCGAGTGCTCCTTGTATCAGCCCCATCGATCGAGCATCAGAACAGCTCGATCGAGTGAATCTTCGACGGATAAAGCATTCGATCGACCAAATAATTGGCCGATCGAGCTATATTAGCACATAGGACTCTTTGGCACCTTCCGATGTCAGCTCACGCGTCTTTAGGTGATGGATTCCAAGCTCCGATCCCTTATTCTCCAAAATGCATGTAAATGAGACAAGTTTAGGCTCGGTTTTGCACCTTTCTGGTCCGTACCTGCAATATACACAAGACAAACCAAAGTAGACTATTCGGGGGTTTTGTAGCTAGATGCCACGTAAATAGTACAGAAATGCGTGTAAAAATGAGGTAAAATCCTTCTAAAAAATACATGCATAATACCTTCTCATCCTAAGCCAAAAAGGGCTCATAACAGTTTCTACCCGGGTTCATTTTATTAGACACATCCTAAATTCATTATTAAATTCATTGGTTAGGCCTGAGTATTGTTTGCTTTGATACCACTTTGTAACACCCTCATTTATTTAGGAGCCTTTAACAAGACATTCCCAAGTAAATAGGACTGTTACCATCTCGGTTTCCCGAGGTAGTGAATAATAAAGTAGAACGAACCAAAGTACTTTAAATAAAATTTAGCGATTGCAAGTTTATTACAACTTAACAAAACTAAGGCTTAATATAAAATTACATACAACTCGCAGCGGAAATAAATAAAGTGATTAAATGACTAAATGGTCTAGACAGCTAGGTAGACTGGCCAAGTCCTCACGCATCCCCATAAGCTCCTAAGTCAGCTAATCTTAAGCACCTACAAGTCTGCTCCCCATTTATGGTTCATCACAGGTGTTCACGAATACACGGTCAACCACGAGGTTGAGTAGAATAACAATCTCAAGACAGGTAATATAATTAGTATAAAGATTCAAACACAAATGCCAAACCAACCGTTCTCATAATTCCGCCCTCAACCTCCTGTTGAGTCACAATTCAGCCCTCAACCTCCAGTTGAGTAGACACACCAGAAACAGGTCTACAGAACCAGCCTGAGGCCTTACACCACCACGAAGGTATTAAATGGTGTCTGCCAGTAAGTTTATAATACATCACCCGAAGGCTCTTACCATGATATCTACCTCAGGCAGTAAGTTTATATCACATCACCCGAAGGCTCTTACCACGATGTCTGCCAGGCTAAACCTGATATCCAACCCATTATCAAACCAACAGTAACAACAACAATGGCTACCTACCACACCGTCCTAGGAATATCCAATACAACCGCTTTTAATCACGATATGCAAGATATGAAATAATCCAATAATCCAAACAATTCAATCCACAACATCCAATTAAATGACAGATACACAAGTAATAAGTCTAGTAGAATTGTTATCCTACCTTTTTAGCAAATACTCCCAAAGTGCAATCCAATTATTGCAATCTACTTAAAGTACTCTTCAACAAACCCGTTCCACAAGTCCGTCACCTATAAATAAATATAATTTAATTATTAATTATTCAATACACTATTATAATTTAATCAATTATAATCAATTATAATTTATTTACATTAGTTATTTCCCGTGTAAAATAATACGCAAAACCCGTCTCAAACCCAACTCGAATCCCGACTCAGAACTAAAACTAATTCCTAAAACTAACGCATAACTAACTCATAAAATAAAAACTAACTTACTCATAAAACTCACTCACTCACTCATAAACTAACTCATGAACTAACTCCTAAACTAATTCATAAACAAAGACACCCCTACGCGACTTAACGAGACACCCACATACACACCTTGCACATACTCGGCAACCCCTCCTTGCACGACCTCCACCGTGGACCACCCAGCCAAGGTGGTCTCCCTGACCAACACCAACACAACCTTCACCTGACACCCCCCCTGCAATCACCTTAATAGCAGCCGACAGGAACAACAACAACAACGACGACCTGCACAACAGCTACACAACACGACCATGCATTCACCATCACCGTGAGCCACCATTACCCCAACCTAGCCACTGCCCAGCACCGTCAACACCCCACACGAGCCCACAAACACGACAACATCAACCAAAAACCCCGAGATCATACAATACAAACCCGACTAGCAACTAGGAACCTTTGCCAAAACGGCGCTAAAACAGAGTACTACAACTCGCCCTCACTGCTCGACATCAAGACCACCCCAAGCATCACCACCGTGGACTACCACCTCACCATGCCCAGCTACGATGGGGCAGCAGCCTAAAACCGCACCTGCAACACTACCAAAACACGAGCCAACCGCAGCCTTAACATTACCAAAAAACAACGCGACACCATTGGAGTTTCCGGCCACCACTATGCAAACCACCACCTTTGACAGCCCCCGACTACCCACAGAGGTCGACGCACTACCATGGACCAACCCCAACCCAGGTTTGGTCTAACTTAGTCGAAGTAGGGTCAAAAAACCGAGTCTAGTCTATTGTCGAACCCAAAAAACACCACCACAAAACCCCGGTCAAACATCCCCTCCCTGACGGTCAACGTCGGTCCAACGTGGGTTTGGTCACCCTCTGGTGTCCCACGGTCAAGGTGACGGTCTTAGTTAGTCATACGGTGGTCTAGTTTTTGAGTTATAACAATTACAAAATCAATACATTATTTTAAAAGACGGTCTTACCTTGAGGCGATAAAAGACGGTAAATTCCTTTGCTTTTCTCCTTCTTATTCTCCCTCTCTTTCTTTTATGTGATATTATGTCTTTATGAGAAAATAAGCTTTCTTATTAGGTCATGCCATCTATTTATAGTGATAAGGTAGGTCTTATAGAGCGATATTAGGAAACTAATATATTATTATTATTATTATTATTATTGTTGTTGTTGTTGTTGTTGTTGTTGTTGTTGTTGTTGTTGTTGTTGTTGTTGTTGTTGTTGTTGTTGTTGTTGTTGTTGTTGTTGTTGTTGTTGTTGTTGTTGTTGTTGTTGTTGTTGTTGTTATTGTATTATTATTCTTATTCTTATTGTTGTTGTTATTGTTGTTATTGTTGTTATTATTATTATTATTATTATTATTATTATTATTATTATTATTATTATTATTATTATTATTATTATTATTATTATTATTATTATTATTATTATTATTATTATTATTATTATTATTATTATTATTATTATTATTATTATTATTATTATTATTATTATTATTGTTATTATTATTATTATTATTGTTATTATTATTATTATTATTATTATTATTATTAATTATAATTATAATAATAATAATTATTATTATTATTATTACCAAACACAAACTTTTATTAATCAAGCAAAAGTTTACAAGAAATTAGTGGGCAGCCGAGATACAATCTGGGCCCCCACTCCCTTAGCGATAACAAAACTAAGTCTAGTAAAAATGTCCGCGGCCGCGCGAGCCTCTGCATCATTAGAAACAGAGAATTTCTTGATCCGCTTGAGCAAAGCCACAACATCCGTATCAAGCTCTCCCAGCGAAGAGAAAGAGAAGGGTAGGAAACCATAACCAGCCGTCGTGCACAAATCCCGGTACTTGGCACACTTTCGCTGAGCAGCATCAGCAACAACTTGCCCCGGCACAAAATCGGACAACCCAGTCTGAGACAAGGGGGAAGACCCCATCAGATCGACACGCACATCAAGCCCACTGTCCCAGGAATAAAGACGCAGATCTGCCGCACGAAGGGAGCTACAATGTCCACCAACCTATCTGATATCAACCTCCCTACCAGCGGAGATCCCCGACCTGTAGTAGATGTCCAATAAGGTGTCGCGAACGAGGTGATGCTGATACTTAACGCCCACAGTACTAGCATAGGACACAGCATGATCACCATAGATATCCCCGTCAAAAATCCGAGAATAAGGAAGACCGGGCCGAGACACCGAGAATAACGGGACACCCAGTCGATAGCTAAGCACACTACGATAAGTCCTCCCATTCATAGTCTGCCCCAACCCAGAAATAATAACCGCACGCAACCAATCAGAAGAGTGAGCCCTCTGCTAAGATTGCCACAATACAACCTGACGCGGAGTCAAAGAGAAAACAAAGTCCGAAGTAGCGGCAACCAATCAGAAGAGTGAGCCCTCTGCTAGATGAACCTTTTGAAGGTT
Source organism: Silene latifolia (assembly GCF_048544455.1). NCBI lineage: Eukaryota > Viridiplantae > Streptophyta > Magnoliopsida > Caryophyllales > Caryophyllaceae > Silene > Silene latifolia. Next base: position 256,890,277 of record NC_133538.1, read on the forward strand.
TGTTCTCATGCCACATAAGTTAATTTACAAACTGATTTACCTATAAACCTCCTACCAACAACAAATAAACCTCTTCAAGGTTCATATTATGGCCCACTATACTTTTTTTTTCTCACATTCTCTCTCCACTAACCTGGTTACTAATTTGTAACCCCTCTCATCCATGAACCTCAACACTCATCACCAACAATAGAAGGTTTGTTGATAAACCTCTATTGCTAATGTCCTAAGTCCTCCCATTCATAGTCTGCCCCCACCCAGAAATAGGAACCGCACGCAACCAATCAGAAGAGTGAGCCCTCTGCTAAGATTTCCACAATGCAACCCGACGAGGAGTCAAAGAGAAAACAGAGTCCGAAGTAGCGGCAACCTTCGCGAAATATATATCTGCCAATTTCTTCATAAGTTTAGGGGCAGCGATTTCACTAGGATTATTATTATTATTATTATTATTATTATTATTATTATTATTATTATTATTATTATTATTATTATTATTATTATTATTATTATTATTATTATTATTATTATTATTATTTTATATAAAAGGATGCGGGCAGCTTTCATTAAAAGAGAAATAAAAGTTTTCATGAAATTGGTGGGGAGCCGAGAGACAATCTGGGCTCCCACACCCTTAGCAACAACAAAGTTAAGTCTAGTAAAAATTGAAGCGGCCACCCGAGCCCCTGCATCCTGAGATACCGAGATTTTCTGAATCCGCTTGAGCAAGACAACAACATCCGAACCCAGCTCCTCAAGTAAAGAGAAAGAGAAGGGAAGGAAACCATAACACGCTGCCGCACACAAATCCCCGTACTTAGCACATTTACGCTCAGCAGCATCAGCGACAACCCGGCCAGGCACAAAATCCGTCATCCCAGTCTGAGTCAAAGTAGAAGACCCTGTCAAGTCAACGCACACATCACGCCCTCTATCCCAAGAATAAAGCAGGAAATCCGCAGGACGAAGAGAGCCACCATGCCCGTCAACCAAACCGATATCAACCTCCTTTCCCCGTATTATTATTATTATTATTATTATTATTATTATTATTATTATTATTATTATTATTATTATTATTATTATTATTATTATTATTATTATTATTATTAATATTATTATTATTAATATTATTATTATTATTATTATTATTATTATTATTATTATTATTATTATTATTATTATTATTATTATTATTATTATTATTATTATTATTATTATTATTATTATTATTATCAAACGCAAACTTTTATTAATCAAGCAAAAGTTTACAAGAAATTAGTGGGCAGCCGAGATACAATCTGGGCCCCCACTCCCTTAGCGATAACAAAGTTAAGTCTTGTAAAAATGTAAGCGGTCACGCGAGCCTCTGCATCCTGAGAACCAGAGAATTTCTTGATACGCTTGAGCAAAGCCACGACATCCGTATCAAGCTCTCCCAGCGAAGAGAAAGAGAAGGGTAGGAAACCATAACGAGCCGTCGTGCACAAATCCCGGTACTTGGCACACTTTCGCTGAGCAGCATCAGCAACAACCCGACCATGCACAAAATCGGACAACCCAGTCTGAGACTAAGGGGAAGACCTCGTCTGATCGAAATGCACATCACGCCCCCTGTCCCAGGAATAAAGAAGCAGATCCGCCGGACGAAGGAAGCTACAATGTCCATCAACCAAACCGATATCAACGTCCCTAACAGCGGAGATCCCCGACCTGTAGCAAATGTGCAATAAAGTGTCGTGAACGAGGTTATGCCGATGCTTAACGCCCACAGTACCAACACAGGACACAACATGATCACCATAGATATCCCCGTCAAAAACCCGAGAACAAGGAGGACAGGGCCGAGACACCGAGAACAACGGGACACCCAGTCGATAGCTAAGCACACTACGATAAGTCCTCCCATTCATAGTCTGCCCCAACCCAGAAATAAGAACCGCACGCAACCAATCAGAAGAGTGAGCCCTCTGCTAAGATTTCCACAATACAACCTGACGCGGAGTCAAAGAGAAAACAAAGTCCGAAGTAGCGGCAACCAATCAGAAGAGTGAGCCCTCTGCTAGATGAACCTTTAGAAGGATTGTTCTCATGCCACATAACTTAATTTACAAACTCATTTACCTATAAACCTCCTACCAACAACAAATAAACCATTTCAAGGTTCATATTATGGCCCACTATACTTTTTTTTCTCTCACATTCTCTCTCCACTAACCTGGTTACTAATTTGTAACCCCTCTCATCCATGAACCTCAACACTCATTACCAACAATAGAAGGTTTGTTGACAAACCTCTATTGTTAATGCCCTAAGTCCTCCCATTCATAGTCTGCCCCCACCCAGAAATAGGAACTGCACGCAACCAATCAGAAGAGTGAGCCCTCTGCTAAGATTCCCACAATGCAACCCGACGAGGAGTCAAAGAGAAAACAGAGTCCGAAGTAGCGGAAACCTTCGCGAAATATATATCTGTCAATTTCTTCATAAGTTTAGGGGCAGCGATTGCAATAGGATTATTATTATTATTATTATTATTATTATTATTATTATTATTATTATTATTATTATTATTATTATTATTATTATTATTATTATTATTATTATTATTATTATTATTATTGTTATTGTTATTATTATTGTTATTATTATTATTATTATTATTATTATTGTTATTATTATTATTGTTATTATTATTATTATTATTATTATTATTATTATTATTATTATTATTATTATTATTATTATTATTATTATTATTATTATTATTATTATCAAACTTAAACGTTTATTAATCAAGAAAAAGTTACAAGAAATTAGTGGGCAGCCGAGATACAATCTGGGCCCCTACTCCCTTAGCGATAACAAAGCTAACTCTAGTAAAAATGTAAGTGGCCGCGCGAGCCTCTGCATCCTGAGAAACAGAGAATTTCTTGATCCGCTTGGGCAAAGCCACAACATCCGTATCAAGCTCTCCCAGCGAAGACAAAGAGAAGGGTAGGAAACCATTACCTGCCGTGGTGCACAAATCGCGGTACTTGGCACACTTTCGCTGAGCAGCATCAGCAACAATCTGACCCGGCACAAAATTGGACAACCCAGTTTGAGATAAGGTGGAAGACCTTGTCAGATTGACACGCACAACACGAACCATGTCCAAGGAATAAAGAATAAGATCCGCCGGACGAAGGGAGCTACCATGTCCATCAACCAAACCGATATCAACCTCCATACCAGCGGAGATCCCCGACCTGTAGTAGATGTCCAATAAGATGTCCCGAACGAGGTTATGCCGATGCTTAACACCCACAGTACCAGCACAGAATACATCATGATCACCATAGATATCCCCGTCAAAAACCCGAGAACAAGTAGGATAGGGCCGAGACACCGGGAACAACGGAACACCCAGTTGATAGCTAAGCACACTACGATAAGTCCTCCCATTCATAGTCTGCCCCAACCCAGTAATAGGAACCGCACGCAACCAATCAGAAGAGTTAGCCCTCTGCTAAGATTTCCATAATGTAACCTGACGCGGAGTCAAAGAGAAAACAGAGTCCGAAGTTGTGGCAACCTTCGCGAAATATATATCTACCAATTTCTTCATAAGTTTAGGGGAAGCGATTTCACTAGGATTATTATTATTATTATTATTTTTTTTTTTTTTTTTGCAAGAAGTCATAAGTTCTCATTAGAAAGGAGAAAAATCAGATCTTACAAACAGAGACCAACTAAGCTAACTACACAAAGAGGAAAAACCATAAAGACGTAATAAACTATAGCTTAACCGAGGAGCATGGATAGCATGGGAGAATTGTCAATCCCCCTGCTCCAAGCATACATTCTAACACAAACATCATTTTTGAGCTTACGCATAAGCTGGTCCACCCTTAGTCATCCACCATCAATGACCCTCCTATTTCTCTCCTGCCAAATATAATAAACTGCTGCAGCAAGGGAGCAGCAAGCAGCCTTCCTTCTCCATTTGGTCCCACGATATAGAGCAATTTTATAGAGCTCATGTTTGAGACTAAGTACGCCTCTAGTAACACCCATCCAAGCAAAGACCTGCTGCATCAGGTTCTTAGAGAAAGGGCATTGAAAAAAAAGATGCTGAGCAGATTCAGCAGCAGAACAACACAGAACACACCTATTGGCAAGCAGAATACCCCTCCTGCAGATATTATCAACCGTGGCAAGAGCCTGCTAAGAAGCAAGTGTGGCCACCACAGCATGTTTAGGTACAACAATGCTATCAGTGAGAGGTGTTAGCCATTTAAGCACACTATGGGAGCCACGAAAAATATGATAAATATCCTTCAAAGGCAGCCTTCCGGTGGCATTCCAGTCCTGAAATAAAGCCTGAACCTTCCCCCTAAACCCCACCTTGTCAATAAATTCATCTCTGATATGCAAAATCTTCTGCCAAATGGGTGAGACATAGGAGGAAGCAGCAAGCTCCCAACAGGAAAGACGCTTGAAAACGTACTCCTTGGACCAGTTCATCCAAATGGAAGTACATTGGTAAGAGAAAGACCAGAAAACTTTCAGCATTAGCGTTTTATTCCAACTCAGTATCTCCCTTATATCAAACCCACCTTGATCTCTACTCCTACACACTTTGTCCCAACTATAAAATATCATTCTTCTCTTGGATTCAGTACCCCAGAAAAATTGCCTACAAGTTTTCTCCAAGTTCCTAACTACTCCTTTGGGTAGCAGTAAGCAGGCGCACCAAAAAGCTTCAACCCCAAAGATAGCAGTATTGATGAGTTGAATTCTCCCAGCAAAAGACAACTGAAGACTAGACCAATATCCCAGCCTGCCCTTGATCTTTGCCATAAGAGGTTGGAAAAGATCAGCAGTCAACCGGGAGGAATGAAGGGGGGTACCAAGATATTTGAACGGGAATGACCCTAAAACAAACCCAGTTTCAGATAGAATCATGACTTGGACATCACTCCTGACTCCAGCAAAGTAGATATTTGTCTTACTTACATTAGGAGTAAGACCAGAGTACCTAGAAAAAAGGCTTAAGCAATTCTAAACTGCAACCACTGATGGGAGGTCACCTCTGACAAATACAAGCAGGTCATCCGCAAAAATAAGGTGAGTCAAATGAAGTTTAACACACTTGGGATGATAGCTAAATTGAGGAGCATCTTTCAAAGTCTGAAACATCCTGGTAAGCACCTCCATACAAAGGACAAAAAGAAGAGGTGATAGGGGATCACCTTGTCTTAATCCTCTCTTACCCTCAAAGAAACCCTCAGCGCACCCATTAATTTTTAGAGAAAACCTGGAGATTGTAACCAAAGTAATGATCCAATTGCAAAATTGAGGTGGTAAATCATACAGAGGAAGAATAGTTTTCAGAAACTGCCAGCTAACAGTGTCAAAAGCTTTCCTGATGTCCACTTTTACCACACACCTAGGAGATTTAAGCTTCCTACTGTAACCTCTCACCAACTCAGTTGCTAACATCGTGTTGTCAAAGATGGATCTACTAGTGACAAAAGCAGCTTGTTCTGCCCCAATAATGAGAGGCATTACTTTTTTAAGCCTAGTAGTCAGAATCTTGCTTATAGTCTTTTAAATGGTAGAACAACATGAAATTGGCCTATAATCAAGAACAGTAGAAGGAGAGTTACCCTTGGGGATAAGAGATATAAGAGTTGAATTAATCTCCTTTAACAGCTTGCCAGTAGCGAAAAAATCCTGAATAGCAGAGGTGAAACTACCCTGAATGACTGGCCAGGCATCCCTGAAAAACCCAGATGAATAGCCATCAGGGCATGGGCTCTTTTTAGGATCTATTGAGAACAAAGCAGCTTCAACCCCTGCAGTTGTAACAGGTGCAACCAACTAAAGGCTTTCATCAGTATTCAGACAATGACCATTTCTCATAATAGTATCATCAAAGTCTTGTACTGCTACATCTGTCCCAAGCAGGCCAATATAATAATCCAAGAAAGCAGTAGCAATTCCTTGTTGATCAATGTGAGCAGCTCCCTGAGTATCAAGAACTTTACTTATATTAGATTGATTCCTTCTCCCAGCAATCTTAGAGAAAAAATAGGCAGTGCTGGTATCCCCCATTTTAACCTCAAAAGCTTCTGCCCTTTGATAAGCAATACTTAGTTCAACCTTCCTAAACTTACAGTACTGCTGCCTGAGCTCCTCGTCCTCAAGGCAGAGATCAGAGTTAGTAGGAGCATGCTGTAACTTCTCTTGGCATCGATGGAGCTGCTGCTGTAATAATTTGACTTTTTCAGAAACCCCAACATACCGGCTTTTATGCAGATATCTAAATTTCCCTTTCAACCTACGAAGATGCTGAACCAGCTGGTACATACCACATCCCTTGATAGAAGTCCCCCATTCCCTTTGGACCAAGGCCTGAAAACCCATGTCCTCACTCCAACAGTTAAGATATTTGAATGAATGTCTCCTTGGAGGCTCTGAAAGGCCCAGAGAAAGAACAAGGGGAGAGTGGTCAGAGATCCCAGCAGTTGAAACATCAACTAAGGAGTCAGGATACTCCCTAAAAAAGAGGGCATTAGCTAAAGCTCTATCCAACCGCATCCATTTAGTATCTGCCTGTTCCTGCTTATTAGTCCAGGTAAACCAACACCCCTGAGTTCGAATTTCTTCCAAACCAGAATCTGCAATAGCCTGATTAAACTCTTCCATAGCCTGAATCTGAGGGGAATCAGAACTGACCCTTTCCTCACTATTACGAACACAATTGATATCCCCTATGACCAGCCAAGGTCCAGAACAATGAACATTACTAACAATAAAATCCCAGAGAGGCAGTCTTTGAGCAAGATGATTAAACCCATAAACAAAAGTAACCTCCAGTTGCACCCTACCATGACTAACCAGAAGGTGAATCCACTGACTGCTACTATTAAGACATTGAATTAAAAAAGCAGAATTCCTCCAGAGCACCCAAATTCTCCCATTGTAGTGGGAAGAGTAGTTATCCTGAATGAGAAACTGCTTGAAATTCTTTCTTTGAATAGGAGCACATTTATTAACCCGCACTCGAGTTTCCACAACACACAAAATATCTAACGCACATTTATTAAACAAAGAAATAACCTCTTGTTGCTTTATCAGCTTATTCATACCCCTAATATTCCACAGCCCAATCTTCATGGAGAAAGAATTGGGGGTGGATCCTCTTCCTCACTAACCACCTGCTCAGCCCAAGTTGGACCCTTTGGGAGCTGAACATTTAGAACCCCTGGTTTCAACTTATGATATCCCACAACTTGACTAAGAGTTGAAGCATCCCCTACATCATCACAATCCAGAAGACCAAACTGGTTTAATGAGACAGGTATTGGAATCTGGGACTGCTGCCCATCTTCCCCCTGAATATTAAGATCCAGAACGTGGCTAGTGGTCCCAGAGCTATTGGGCAGAGCATGTGCTAGACTACCACCAGTCTCATGTTGATCCAAGGAATCCCTACCACTAGTCACCAAGGGAGCAGGTGAGGTGATCACTGGACAAGGCTGAATACTCCCACCTGTGTCAGTGATCCCTACCTCCTTCCCAAGGGCCTTGTCCTCCACAACACCAGTAGAATCCTTAGAGGCTTGCATAACAGTTTCAGTGGCCTGAGTACTCTAAATAGGTTTATCAATATGATCCGTCCTATTAGTAGGATTCTTTGCCTCTTTTGTAGGAGCCTTGGGCTTCAAAAGTTTACAATACTTACGTTCATGTCCCAGTTTCTTGCAATGGGTGCAATAAAACGGGAGCCATTCATACTCCACATCCTGAGTGATTTGGCCCAGGAAAGGAGAGTCAATAACCACATAGCTAGGAAGGGTTCAGCAAGATCAACCTCAACCATTAGACGGGCAAAAGATAACCTCTCCTTGTTTGTGGTGACAGGGTCAGCATAGAGAGGAGTACCAATTTTGCTTGCAATCTTACTCAAAGCAGAAGCAGACCAGAGATGGGGATCCAAGTTGTGTAACAACACCCAGACTGGCACCTTAGTAATATTATCCAACTGGGTAGGAAACTGTGGAGACCATTGCTTCAACAGGAGTGAATGCCCATTCAGACTCCAAGCAGTTCCCCTCAGAATGGCGTTCATATCCTCAGCTTTTGAAAATCTAAAGTAGAACCACCCCTTCTTAAAATACAAGACAACAGGTTTAACCACATGATTCCATTGTTTATCCACAAACACTTTAACCTGAGCAACAATAGGTTTTCCTGCCAAAAATTGACCAACCAAAGTATGCTTCCAGAAGAGCAAGTCACTCTCAATATCCTTCTCTTCAATAACCACCCTAGTAGGAGTCGGGTCAAAAGACCCACTCAATTCCATTCCTACAGCAGATTTGTTAACCCTATCTACCCAGGTCGTCTTCTTCCCCGTATTCGTCGTAAGAACTGGTTGACACGCAGATGGCCTTGGAATATCTGTAACAGTCGTTGTTTCCTTACTACCACCTTCATTAGATCCAGGACCACCAGTCGTTGTATCCCCCGCTACAGGAGTAACTACAACAGTCGGCACAACTACCTCCGTAGAACTCCCAGCAGAACCCTTTTTTGACACAACCTTTCCACTCCCAGTCCCCAGACTACGAGAACTACGAATAGACTTATCAAGTGCTTGATTAATCAGGACATTCACAGAATTTGAGTTACCTTGTAGAGTTGAAAAAGCTTCCTCCTCCGCCGATCTACCCCTTCCCGGGTTCTGAACAACAATATGTAGCTTCTTAGGATGAGCCATGGTCGGAGAAAGAAGGAAAGATCAGACAAAAAGCATCGCCGTCAGATCGCCTTTTTTCGCAGAGAGAATCCCTCTCCTAACCAACCTATTATTATTATTATTATTATTATTATTATTATTATTATTATTATTATTATTATTATTATTATTATTATTATTATTATTATTATTATTATTATTATTATTATTATTATTATTATTATTATTATTATTATTATTATTATTATTATTATTATTATTATTATTATTATTATTATTATTATTATTATTATTATTATTATTATTATTATTCTTATTATTATTATTATTATTGTTATTATTATTATTATTATTATTATTGTTATTGTTATTATTATTGTTATTATTATTGTTATTGTTATTATTATTGTTATTATTATAATTATTGTTATTATTATAATTATTGTTATTTTATTATTATTGTTATTATTATTATTATTATTATTATTATTATTATTATTATTATTATTGTTGTTATTTTATTATTATTATTGTTATTTTATTATTATTGTTATTATTATTATTATTATTATTATTATTATAAAACGCAAACTTTTATTAATCAAGCAAAAGTTTACAAGAAAGTAGTGGGCAACCGAGATACAATCTGGGCCCCTACTCCCTTAGCGATAACAAAGCTAAGTCCAGTAAAAATGTAAGCGGCCGCGCGGGCCTCTGCATCCTGAGAAATAGAGAATTTCTTGATCCGCTTGGGCAAAGCCACAACATCCGTATCAAGCTCTCCCAGCGAAGAGAAAGAGAAGGGTAGGAAAGCATAACCAGCCGTCGAGCACAAATCCCGGTACTTGGCACACTTTCCCTGAGCAGGATCAGCAACAACCCGACACGGCACAAAATCGGACAACCCAGTCTGAGACAAGGTGGAAGACCCTGTCAGATCGACAGACACATCACGAACCCAGTCCCAGGAATAAAGAAGCAGATCCGCCGGACGAAGGGAGCTACCATGTCCATCAACCAAACCGATATTAACTTTCCTACCAGTGGAGATCCTCGGCTGTAGTAGATGTCCAATAAGGTGTCGTGAACGAGGTTATGCCGATGCTTAACGCCCACAGTACCAGCACAGGACACAGCATGATCACCATAGATATCCCCGTCAAAAACCCGAGAACAATGAGGACAGGGCCAAGACACCAAGAACAACAGAACACCCAGTCGATATCTAAGCACACTACGATAAGTCGTCCCATTCATAGTCTGCCCCAACCCAGAAATAGGAACCGCACACAACCAATCAGAAGAGTAAGCCCTCTACTAAGATTTCCACAATGCAACCTGACGCGGAGTCAAAGAGAAAACAGAGCCAAAGTAGTGGCAACCTTCGCGAAATATATATCTACCAATTTCTTCATAAGTTTAGGGGCAGCGATTTCACTAGGATTATTATTTTTTTTTTTTTATTTTTTTTATTACAAGTTGCGCGCAGCTTTCATTAAAATAAAATAAAAGGTTTACATGAAATTGGTGGGGAGCCGAGAGACAATCTGGGCTCCCACACCCTTAGCAATAGCAAAGCTAAGTCTAGTAAAAATGTAAGCGGCTACCCGAGCCCCCGCATCCTGAGATACCGAGAATTTCTGGATCCGCTTGAGCAAGGCAACAACATCCGATCCCAGCTCCCCAAGTGAAGAGAAAGAGAAAGGTAGGAAACCATAACCCGCTACCGCGCACAAATCCCCATACTTAGCACACTTTCGCTAAGCAGCATCAGCGACAACCCGGCCCGGCACAAAATCTGCCAACCCAGTCTGAGTCAAAGTTGAAGAACCTGTCAGGTCGACGCACACATCACACCCCCTGTTCCAAGAATAAAGCAATAAATCCGCAGGACGAAGAGAGCCACCATGCCCATCAACCAAACCGATATCAACCTCCTTCCCTACAGAAATACCAGATCTATAGCAGATGTCGAAAAGAGTGTCCCGGACAAGGTTATGCCGATGTTTAACGCCCACGGTACCAAAAGACAAGAGACAAGCGTGGTCCCCAAAAACATCCCCAAAAAAAAACCCGAGAGCAAGCGGGACGGGGCCTAGATACCGTGAATAACGGAACACCCAGGACGATACCCCAAAGACACTACGGTAAGTCCTCCGTTCATAGTCCGCCCCAACCCCGAGATAGGAACCGCACGTAACCAATCGGAGGAGTGAGAACCGCCGAGATCGCCATAAAGCAAGCCGGCGTGGTGTCAAAGAGAAAACAGACTGAGGCAAGAAAGAACGTCGTGAAATAAATGTCCGCCAATTTCTTCATAAGTTTGGGGCACAATTTCACTAGGGTGACCTAATATACGTAACACGTAGTCGCAGTAAACACCTTCGCGGCATCATCAAAAGGGGCAGCGGCTACAATACCGGAAAGGGCCGAGGAGCTTAGCTCGCAAACCAAACAGATCGCAAGCGGGACGCAATAAAAGCATAAAATAAAACATCTCCCGCCGCATAGACACCAAGACCACCAAGATGAAAAAGGAATGTAGCAAGGCGCCACCGCAATCCCCAAAACCCCGCCCGACGCGGTGGCAATACGTTCCAAGCTAGAACGAAGAGCGGCATCAAACGGAAGATGGACAGACCCAAAAACACTAGGGGAGCAAGTACGAAGGGAGAAGTAGAGCTTAGAAATACCAGTACAAGCTCGAAGAAGAAGCAACTCGCATCGCGGGTCCTCAATCCTCACAACCAAGTCCATTAGCTCAATGGTCTTAGTTACTCTCGTTGCCACAATCTCACTGCTAAAACCAGGACAAGTCTTGTGGTCCTCCCAAAACTGTAACACCGCGCAATGGCCGAGAAATAGAAGTGGGGAAAACCCCAGGAAGCCGACTCCGTGGATCCTCAATAGGCCAAAAGACCTCCGTCTTGGAGACATTAAGATGTAATCCAAAACGAGGGCC